>NW_007113174.1:721149-892761 GCF_000164805.1 Carlito syrichta | reverse complement strand
TGACAGAGTGAGACTCCAACTCAAAAAAAAAAAAAAAAGAAAAAGAAAAAGAAATAGAAACAATAGAGACAAGAGGAAGACAGGCTAGGAAAAAAGGTTAAAAGTTACATGTTAGAGGCATTGGGTTGAGGCCTCTGTGATGTGTCCATATGAAAATGAACATGCCCAGCATCTACTAGAGCCAAGAAGAGAGACTGTGACTGAGATGTAGGATTGGGCTATATGCCTAGAGTTGAGAGATGAATGAGAAAAAACTGTTCCAGAGAAAGGAGAGAAGAGAACAGGAACAGGTACCCTGGGGGAAGCATCTATATAAGCAACAGATGGAGAAAAGGGAACCAGTGAAGAATTCAACAGAAAGGTAGGAGGAACATTATAGAATCGTGGAAGTAACAGCAGGCAACAAACATATGGGCCGGGAGTGGACAGCAGAGTTGAAAGTTGTCCTGAGAATGAGGAAGATTGGAAGGAACTGACTGAACACATCAGAGCATCATTGTTGGTACTTGTGCACCAAATCCAAGGAATGGATAGAGGGAGAACAAGTTGTGACAGCAAATGAAAACGAATCCTTGGAAATCTTTTGTTATCGGAGAAAGGTAAAGGCCAGCTGGTTGCTGGAAGGGGAAGCAGCTCTAGCGGGGAACTTTCTTGAGGAGAAGGGAGCTTTAGATAAGCTTATTCTACACAAAGTCAATAGACTTTCACATGAGGACATTTCTCAGACTCTGGGCGGTTTACAAATTGCCCAGATGACTTTGTTGGCTTCCTTCAGAGCATACTTCAGAGCTACGATATAAAACGTTGATGCTGCAAGAATTCAAGAACAAACTAAATGAAATGCTCTTTCTAGCTCAGTCTAAAAATCTTCTTACGTTTTCTAACAGGAACCAAATTATTTTTAAGATATAAGTTTGTAAAAGACTTTCTTATTCTTTGAGCTCCCAAAGTGAAAAAAATACCTGGTAAAATCTGAAAAGTTGAGGAGAGGTTAGTATCTGGAGCCTTTGGACTCTCCAAGCAGAATATTCCCCTTCTCTTAAGCCCAAATTTGTCCCCAGATTCAACTTTATAGTGCCTGTGGTCCCAGCCCTCAGGAATATGCCTCTTCTTCCAATGTTGCCTTTTGAACCATCAATTTAACATTCAATTGTAGATAATGTTACCTTAGAGGCAGAGGAGGTGAGATTGATTTTTTTAATTTTTATTTTAAAGATATGGGGTACAATTCAGGTTTAGGTATACAAATAGTCACTGTACAGGTAAAATTTGGGCCTCACTTTGGTCCCCATGTCACCCGGTTTGAGATCAGGTATCCTTATTGATGAAGTGTGTCCCCTCTGTCCCCCTGCTCCCTCCCCTGGCAGTTTCCCACTACTGCCAATCCCTTTCTTATAGTATTATGATGATTGTTCAGGGTTCGCTTATGAGTAAGAGCATGTGATACTCAGTTCTTTGCTTCTGTGATAGATCACTGAGTATTATAGACTCTAAATCCATCCAAGTTGCTGCGAATTTCATAATTTTGTCCTTCTTTATGACTGCTTAATATTCTTTCTAGAATATGTACCACATTTTAAAAATCCAGTCTACTTTCAATGGACAGCATGGTTGGGTCCATGTTTTTGCTATTTTGAATAGTGCTGCAATAAACACGCGTGCACATTTTTTTTTTTTTTTTTTGAGTTGGAGTCTTACTCTGTCGCCCAGACTGGAGTGCAGTGGCCGCTCCCAGCCACCGCAACCTCGACCTGCTGGGCTCTGGCGATCCTTCCGCCTCAGCCTTCCAAGTAGCCGGAATTACAGGCGCGTGCTACCACGCCCAGCTAATTTTTTGATTTATTGTAGAGATGAAGTCTCGCTGCCCAGGCGGGTCTCGAACCCGCGGGCTCAGGCAATCCACTCACCTCAGCCTCCCAAAGGCGCGGATTACAGGCATCTTTTTTTATAGAATGATTTGAGTTGCAGAGTAAAGATTTAAAATGTCCAGACTGGAGCTAAGTCCTGGGTATAAACCTGAGGTCTATTTTGCTCCCAGGGGATATTTGGCAGTATCTAGAGACATTTTTGGTTGTTGCAATTGTGTGTGTGTGTGTGTTTGTGTGTGTGGGGGGGTGGTTACTGGCATCTAATGGGTAGAGGTGAAGGATGCTAGTAAACATCCTACGATATACAAGACAACCCTCCCACAACAAAAAATTACCCAGCCTAAAATGTCAATGGTTCTCTCCAATCTGATCTGAGCCACCTATTTTATTGGAAATGGTGTCATCCATTAATTCACTCTAAAATACTAAAGATTGATACTGTACTAATGTGTCATTTTGGTCAATAAGGATGGGTAACCTTTATAGTTGCAGGCACTTTTAATTGCCTACCTAAAATTTATTTTCTACTTTCTTTTTCCTCCATGTAATTCAGACAACTTATTGCCAGACACAGAGGGTAGTTAATGAATGATATTATGGGTTAAAGGATAGGTCTATAAACTAGATTGGCCCAATCAAATTAAAGGATTGAGGGAGTGGTACCAACATATGTTCAACAAAAGGCTGTCCAGGAAAAAAATTATACATTTATATAATATATACATACATATATATATAATATATACACATATTTATATTATACACATATATAATATAAATGTATAAACTTTTATTGACATATGGGATGTCATGTCAATAAAACCCAATATGCAAATAAAATAAAATAGACAACGTTCTGTATTGTAAATGCCACACAGTCAATTGATTTTTACAGAATATTTTTGATTTTTGGTATACATGCACCTATAGCCAACCTATGGCTGTAACTGGCAAATGAATGTAACACTGACACAAATGTTTTCTGCTTTTGTTTATGTTAACGAGCAAAGCAATGAAGACATATGTCAGAACTTCACTCACTTGTCAGTAATGTGAGTGACTCTGCTGAACATATAATACTAAAAGAATATTTCCTTAAATGTCCTATTCACAGTGTAACAGTTTACAACACTTTTAAAAGTTTAATCTGCATTACTTACATTTCTCCATCACTTTCTTAAGTTCAAGTGATCAAAAAGCAAAAAATCAAGATGTGATTTACAGTGGATACCCATTTCCATGGTGTAAATATTCCCACTATGACTGATTTCAAGCCGCCAATATGATATCACTGAATGTAGTGTTGGGTAGAAACATACTGTAGCATACCATTATATAGTGTCACCATCCTGTAAGAGACTTGAGTTATGTCAAAGGCACAGATAATAGTGAAATAATTAGCAAGTGATGGGTTTTGAGTATTTATTATCTTTTTAGACGTAATTTATTTCCTTGTAAGTTATATAATTCACTTTTTAATAACAGCTATGTTTAACAACTAGCTTGCAAAATTCCTGAAAATTTGACAATCAGATCTTCTGAGCCAGTACCAGCCAACTCCAGCACGTTACTAATTGAGAAAGAATTTTTTTTTTTCTTTCCTGCAGGTTGTGAATAAGGACTGATTTCCACTGGCAGCTATTATAAGCAGGAGAAGATTCATCCTTTGGCTGAGACCGCTGGCAAGAAAGGCAAAATAGAAAGAGCCTAAGTCCAGATTTTTAAAATGTGGTACATATACGCAATGGAATATTAAGCAGCTATAAAGAAAGACAAACATATGAGCTTTGCAGCAACTTGGATGGATTTAGAGTCTATCATACTTGGTGATCTATCACAGAAACAAAGAACAGAATACCCATATGTTCTCACTCATAAGCAGACCTTGAACAGTTATCATAATAGTGTAAGAAAGGGATTGGCAGTAGTGGGAAACTGCCAGGGGAGGGAGGCTGGGATTGGCAGTTGAGGGAAACTGCCAGGGGACGGAGGGGCACACCTTATCAACAAGGGTACCTGCATAATGAACATTTGTATACTTAACCTGCATCATACCCCACATCTTTAAAATAAAAAAAAAAAAAGTAAGAGCCTGAGTCCCTGAGCCATCACTCAGTTAGTGATTAAACTGCCCAGAACCCATCGTACCCCTGATCTTCTGTTTAGGCAAAATAACTCAGACTTCTATCATTCAAACCGCCTTGTGTCATTGTCTCTGATATTTGTAAACAAGACCATTTCAATCAGTAAATACATTTTTTAAATTAATTATGAAATAGGAAATAATGGCTTAATGAAAGAAATAATCTCTAATTGTAGAAATGTAGGCCATCGAAGTTAGGGAGGGTATGTTTAGACTTTCAGAACTCAAGAGAGAGACTTAGCTTATTTCATCTATGTAACCAGGATGCCCCCTTTACTCTTTTTTTTTTTGCTGCCACCCTGTTTATGTCAGGCTTTCCTTCAAAATTCAACTCACTCAGCTCCTCGTCTTTGAAGCCTTCTCTTAATTCTTCCTCCCACACTCCCCAAAACAAAGTAGAATCTCTCTCTTGATGCCCTTGTGTATGTAAATGGCATTATCATGTTGCATTTTTTTTTCATCTGTAAGACTCCCAACTTCCCAGAAGTCAGGTTTCTCTGTCATTTTTGTCTGTATCTACAATGATCAGAAAAATGCTGAATAAAGGTGTTAGGAACTGAATTGTTTCCTCTAGCCCAAAAATCATGCATTGAAGTCCCAAACCCCAATGTGACTGCATTTGGAGACAGGGCCTTTAAAGAGGTAATTAAGGTTAAATGAAGCCTTAAGGGTGGGGCCCTAATCCAAAATGACTGATGTCCTTGTAAGAAGAAGAGACACCAGGAATGTGCGCACACACAGGAAAGACCATGCGAGCACAGAGCAAGTAGGTAGCTGTCTGTGAGCCAAGGAGAGAGGCCTGAAGAGAAACAAAACCTGCTCGCACCTTGATCTTGGACTTCCAGCTTCCAGATCTGTGAGAAAATAAATTTCTGTTGTTTAGGCTGCCCAGCCTTTGTATTTTGTTATGATAGCCTGAGCAAACTAATATAAAAGGAGTGTTGAATGAGTAAATGTCATTTAAGAAAGAGTTCCCACATATACATTCGTCTGATGCTATTAAGCACTTACTTGCTTTCACTATCCCAAGAGTATGATTTCACCAAATTCTTTACAGATTAATTTGATTTAATTTTTGTTGAGAAAAGGATCAAAACAACAAAACAGCATATCTTTCCGCCATGGAAAACATAAAGAGATTTTCTCCATAAGTCCTTTTATATCTCTAATGTATGATTCTTTTTTTTTCTTTTTTTTTTGGTTTGTTTTAAAGAGAGAATGATGAACCTAGTAGAGACCTGGGAACTCTACACAAAAAGGAAATATGACCAAAGAAAGGGGTCGCTTTCATCTCTCGTGAAAGCAAAGCTGTTTTTGTTGATACATATGGAAAAAATCAGGCCCACTTATATACTGCGATTTGGCACTGAGGGTGCAGCCTCACCACAGGCCTTTTCTTTCTTTCCACAGATATACCATTACACTAGAGTCCTGAGCCCTCCACCACCAGCAAGGAACCCCCTCAGGGATAGGTACCTACCCAGAGATGTCTCTGTCACTGTCAGGATGGGTTGCTCAGGATGGGTTGCAAGTGAAAAAAGGATTTCCATTGTATTGAACCTTAAGAAGGCCTCAACTTGATCATGGAAGTACCCAGCAAGACTTGCAGCAGAGACTGTCACAACCTGTTTCTCACAAATGAGTGTGGGCACAACCGTCTTTGCACCCTCTCTAGCGGAAACTCTCACGACTGGGGCCACTCTGGGATTTCATTAGCCACTTTTCCTTTCTCCCTTTCTTTCCTTCCTTCTCTCTCTCTCTCTCTCTCTCTCTCTCTCTCTCTCTCTCTCTCTCTCTCTCTCTCCGCCCTTCCTTCCTTCTTTCTCTCTTTCTTTCTTTTTTTTTAGAGACATAGTCATTCTGTATTGCCCAGGTTGGACTCAAACTCAAACCATCCTCCTACCTCAGAGTAGTTGGGACTATAGGGGCAAACCACCTCACCCGGTCTAGCTGTTTGTTTCAATGATTTAGGTTGATGATGATTAATCCTCTTTCCTAATCTCCTGGTTGAATCCAGGGGTATTCACAATTTTTTAAAGTGGAGACTATCAGGGTGTTAGAAAACCTGGTTCTGGGCCTGTTCTCTACTAACTTACCATGTGACCTTAGGCAAGTTTTTGTCCCACTAAGAACCTCAGTCTTCTCATCTATAAAATCAAGGGGATGGACTAACTGTTCTTCAGATCCCCTCCAGCTGAAACCACCTCCTGTGCTGTGCACTCCTGTGGCAACTAGCCACACTTGGTTGTTTACATTTTAATTAATTAATTAAAAATGGAGTTTCTCAATCTCACTAATCACATTTCAAGGGCTTTAATAGCCACATGTAGCCAGTAGCGACCATGTTGGACACATTCCCGCAGAAAGACCTAATGGACAGTGCAAGTCTCCTGCTCTCATTTTATTGATATTTATTGTTTCATTAAAAAGCCAGCCAACTAAATGTCACTTTCATGTGAAAGTGCATTTCAATACACTCTTACATTTAACCACCAAAAATAGGTGAGAGAGGTATTATAACATCTGCTTTATTAAATGAGGACACTAACTCAAAGAGTGAATGGCTTGCTATAGGGTCTCAGTTGCTAATGGCTGGAGAATCCAAATCCAGGATTCTCTCCAACACATGGCAGATATACCATTACGGATAACTAAATCACAGGAAGAAGTCATATTTGGCCCAGCCTAGGCCATGACACCAGAACTGAGACCCAGTGACTCAGGGCTGATCTGGAGACTGTGTGCCTCACTTTAAGACCTAGCAAGTCCTAGCTGTGTGACCATGAACAAGCTACTTAATGTCTCTGGTCTCCTTAAACGGGGATAACAATCACTGCTTAGGAGAACTGCACAGGCAGAAGCTAATAAAGTGCATTGAGTGAGAGATCAGCCATGTAACAATTGCTCATTTAGCACTATTTCTACCTTAATTCTACACTAGGCCTTTTCATTTCCTCTCTGTCCCAGACAGACCCATTGACAGCCCTTGAGAGCGAGCTCCCAACTTGTCTAGGGAAAGATGCTCTGATATATGAATAACTTCCTTTTTGAAGCCTACTGAGTGACTTGGCCTCATAACCTCCTGGGGCCGTGCACACTCTGGATTAATTACAAGTTGTACAGGAAGAGTGCTTTCGGAGGGATCAGATTAACCTGCCTGGGCAGTGTGCCATGAGCAAATAGCTTTCCCCCCTATAATTTTTTGAAACTCCTTGGTGCTGGGAGTCTACCATGTGCCTGCCCCCAAGAAAGAGCTGGCCCATAGTAGATGCCACCCGTGTATGTGGGGAGAGGGGTGAGGAGGTGAGGGGGGCACCCCTAGAGCCTCCTGTGGAGTGTTCTGCCCTGGAGCAGGATGCAGCAGCCTGACTGCAAAGCTGGCTCTGCATGGACTGCATTTTTATCTCCTGCAAAGGGTAAAGCAGACACACGTGTCCCCTGGTGGTGGGTTTTTCTTCCCTGTCCTGCCACAGTGGAGTGCCTGGAAGAAAATATTTACACGATGTTACTGCAGGGGTGGGAGGTCAGGCTACAATAAGAGCGAGTGGGAAGGGCTGGGCCCAGCACCGACTCCAGAGATGTCTTCTTTGTCACGCCCACCTTCTCCAAGGCCTAGCCCCAGGAATAAGGCAGTCAGGAAGGATTTTCTTGCCCTCTTTAGCTTTTCCAGGGGTCAGGAATGGAACTGTGGTAAGACCCTAGATCTCTCTTGGGCAGAAAAATGAAGTCCCGTAGCTACTGATGCTGCTATTGGACATCCATGGCATGCAAGGTGTGGCCTGAAGCATTAACAGTGGATTCTCTCTGCTGGTTTCCACATAGCACAACCAGAACCATAGGCACACCCGCGGAGAGGAGGTACTCCATCACTCACACACTCACGTGTTTGCTCATGCATTCAACAATGACGTGCACTTGGTCTTAGGGATGATTTTGAGATAAGTAAAACCCATTTCCTTTTGCAAGAACTTCAACACTCAGTATAGAGCCCAAAAGGCTGATGATAGTATAGCAAGTACTAAAGCTAAGACACAAAGGGTTAAGGGGTACATGGAGTTCCAGAGTCCTCTTCCAGGAAGAGATGACATTTGATCTGTATCTCAGTGGCTAAATGAGAATTTGGAGGGCCCGGGTAGCAGGTGGGAATGTCAGGGGAGCGATCTTGTGCAGCCTCATAGACCAATTCAAAGGCCTTTACTCAAGAGTTGTGGGCAGATGTGTGATATGATCTGAATGTACATTTTCATGGGATCACTCTTGCTGTTCTGTTGATAACAGATTGTTTGGGATTAGGGTGGAAGGAGAATAGAAGTAAGAAGACCAGTTAAGAGAGTATTGCAAAATTCAAGATAAAGATGATGGGAGCTTGTTGGCTCAAGTTTCTAGCAGGGCCCAGTATACAGTAGATGTTCAATCAGTACAACCTGGCCAGCCCAAATCTTCTCCCTCCTTGAGCAACTGTCACTGTTCTGAAGACTATTGTCAGGTAATAGTTATAATCTATATCTTCCCATTTCTTGTGCTAATTTTCCTCTAAGTCTTTAAGTAACCACCAGGCTTGTCGAGTTTCCCTTCATAGTATCCTCTCTGGATCTAAGTCTTTTGCAGGGTGCCCATTCCATCTCTGTGGTGGTAGGAGCCCCCTACTGTGGAGCCAAGGGGACCCTGCTTTGGAGAGTAATACCAGATTAAGCCAAACCTGATCAAGAGGGTACCCTAAATATTCCCATAGACCTAATCATGACTCAGAGAGTTTGGTACAAGGGATATGGAAAGACAGATATCAAAACGACACACGAGTACAATAGACACCATTCTTCCAGAATTCTTAGGAGAGACCCTGGCTGTGTTACAGAAGACCCTCTTTTGTTTCGTTTCTCTCCCTTACATGGTGAGCAGTGTCCTTCAAAGGAAGCATTTAGAGAAAATGTCTCCACAAGCCTGATCCCTTCCTTTGAAAACATAATAACGCTCAAGAATGACAACAATGTAAATCGCCAGAATCATTAGGCTGAATCTCGATGAATTAAAATTGCTTACATCAGGGTAAGATTAGGTCAGTTGCATTGAAGGGAGCCAGAGTGCTGGGGTTCGCTGACTCCCAGTCTTTCAAAAGCAAATATTGTCAGAGCCCACAGTCTGAGTCTCAGCAGCATGGATAGTCAACTTCTGATAAGATCATCCGTGTCTGGAAAGGACCAAATTACTGTGCTGTTCAGTCTCTGAGACCCCTTCATTACCCATCCCACAAAGACAAATTACCCTGGAAATGCTGATAGAATTGAGCCTCTCAGAATGTTAGGTCTGCCCCATCAAGTAAGGGCTACCTCTGCTCACAACACAGGTGGGAATGAAGGATTATGCAGAAAGTCCAAGAGTTTACCTCATGGGGAAAAATTGCATCCAAATCACCAAGCAAATCCAGGAAGGTCTGAATGCCCCAAGAGGCAAAAATCCTAAAACAAAATAGAGTCATTATGTCTCAAGCCTAGGGAAAGTCTAGTGCCCAAAACAAAAACCAGGAAAAATATGTCAGATGTGTGATCATGAACCAAAATACAATTATAAGACTCCAGAGGAACAGGAGGAGAGCTTGCTTGAATGCAAATCTCCATAACTATTGAATACAATTTTTACCACAGACAGGCAGGCAGTTTGCAACTATGTTTATTTTAAGATATCAGGAGTGGTTTGCCCTGAGAAGCTGTGGTGGGTTTCCATTTTTTGTTGTTATTGTTCTTGTTCATTTAAAACAAAATAAAATCTACACTGGAAAAAGTGGGAGTTGATTCCTTCTGAAGGTAGAGTACACCCCAATCTCAATGACCATGAGAAAAAATCAGGGAACTGGCCTGGATTAAATGCTGCAGCAAGTTCCCAGTTGTCTGAATGGCACGTACCATTTCCTGTTCTGCTCTTGCCGTTCACAAGTCATTCAACTTGTCTGATTCGTGCTTCACGATTTTGGCCTTCATTTATGCAATGTCTCCTAATGGGGTGAAGGAACACCTGATAGGTGAAGGCATACCTCTCAGTGCTCTGGGATCAGATGGCCTGGGTTTGACTCCCATCTCTACCACTTATTGGCTGGATAATCTCAGAAGACTGTCTTAATAATCCTCTGTCCTCCCTCTTTCTCAGTAAAATAGGAATAATAATAAAGTAGTGGAGAAATTAAATCAGATCCTCCGTGTAAACTTGTCATTAAATATTCACAGAATTGAATTAAGAATGGACCAGTGATAAGGAGATGGAAAGGACAGAACAAGGGTCTGTATCACACATAAAACATAAGCTTTCAACCCCTAGTCCCTGGATAATCAAAAGTTGACCCAATAGAAATAGCAGGGAAAAATTCAAAGGCAATACCTTTCATTTGGGAAAAAATATTTTCATATTTTTAAAAATTAACAAGAAAAATGGCATAAGGTAAATGAAAAGGTAGCAATCAAGAGGGCTACTTACTGCAGTTACCAAAATCAAAGCAATAAACTCAAAGCGGTCTCAGAAGACTGCAGAAGGATCTAGAAAAGGTTTATTTGCAGCCTCTAAGTGTAGTCATTCCCTAATATCCAGTAAGTCCCCCGCATAGGAACAAGTTCCCTTCCAAGAACACGTTTGTAAGTTCAATTTGTAAGTCCAACAAAGTTAGCCTAGTTATTCGACTAACGCAATCGGCTATTCAGTACCAGCTACATCACCACTGCTTTTACGCTTGCTTCCCGACATCCTGGACTTGAAATAAAGATACTGTACTACTGTACTCTATAAAATACTCTACAGTAAAATACACAAAAATGCAACCAATTGTAGAGAATACGTGCACATGAAAATGTACGCCAGACACATGAACTAACTTGCATGATTGGACATGCAAACATACATTTGCATCTTTGAGAGTTCACAACTTGAAGGTTCGTTTATAGAGGACTTATATATTTACTGTATAGCAAGGAATCCTCTTGGTCCATCATATAGTTTAAAACAGAGGACTTCTCAGGAAACAAGAGGCCTAGAATAGAAAGGAAAGGGTCAGTGATTCACTTTTATTATGTTATGTTACATGATTCTCAGATATTGTTCATGTAACAACAGATCAATGATGTAGGTATCCTCATTTTACAGATGTAGAGATTGAGCCTCCAGAAGGGGCTAGAAGTCATGTCACCAGTTGAGTGGAAAGCTGAGGTTATAACCCAAGTTTCACTTTCCAACTTTCCAACCAAAGCATCCCTTGGAGAGGGATATCAATTAATCCACTATGCCCATTAACAAGCCAGTCTTTCATTAATAACATACGGGAATGACAGTGAAGGAAGCTTTATTCTTTCCTTCACTGAGTCCTCCCTGCCACCATAATGCATAGTTACCCTAGGGCACATTTCTGTGAGGCAATTTTAGGTTTCAGTGTCTCATAATGTCAAGCTGCCAAACAGGAAAGAAAAGCCAGTTTTAACAATGCATCTCGTTTTTCACCTAATTAGTACCAACACACTTAGGGATGTTAAGGGTAAAGTCTGACTTGTCAGCTGCTGGCAAACACAGACCCATCAGTGTAAATCTCATCCTGAGTTGGGGGAGGGGTATCTCCTCAGTTGAAAGTTGTTGTTCTTGGCTGAATAATGAACAAAACATAGATATGGTCCCTTCTCTTCTGTGTCTATGGTTCTAGAAGAGTCTGGCACTGAGGTCTACAAGGTTGACCTCCCTTCTAGCATAGGAGTTTCTTGTGATTCTTTGCCCCTAAGAAGTCTGCTCTGAGAGAGTGAAGCGACAGGGCCACCCCTTCTTTTGCTGGGTAATAGAAGCTGCCTTATATCAACTGTCCAATGCTATGGATTCTCCCTCCTCTCTATTTACAAAATGGAAACAGATGAATTCAATCAAACATAAGCCCCTCGAATTATGGCTTCCTTTATACCTTGTGGTAAAGGAGTTTAGACATAATTGGCACATGATTTTCTCCAGCGGTTTCAACTTGTTCCCAAAAGTAAAAAAGGAACCTTTCAGTTTGGTCACGAGACGGTTTTGTTTCAAACCAATCCATCATGCCTTCCGAAGGCAAAGGGGATGGGTCGACAGAGTGAAGCCGGGAAAGCAGCAGGCGGGTCATGGCCTCCAGGACTGTAATTGGGCAGATGTGGGCAAGCCGTGGGTCAGCAAGAAGAGAGGCACAGAAACTCCTTTGGCAACTGTGGAGGCTTTGGGGCGGGAGACTGTCATCGTTGGGGTGGAGGGCCACTGATTACTCTCAGCACTCCCCCACATTTCATTTAGCACTGCAGACTGTTATTGGACCATGAGAAAGAGAGGGAAGTCAGTCCTTTCCTTTTGCAGGTCAGGGTCAACCAATACCCAAAGACTCTACCTTTTAAAAACACCCTCTGCCAACAAACACCAATTTTTCATAATCGGCTGGCACCAAAGAGCAACATAGTCACCATTCAGCTATGTTTACGCAAAACTGTAATGAAAGTCAACATAGAAAACAAGGAAAGACTACTTTACACTTGGCTTTAAAAAGCTGGGTTTGGAGCCTGAGAGGTTTTCCTAAATTACTATTAACAAAGTCAACAGATTAATATGTTTTCAAGGCTTCATCCAAATGGGGCACCTAGATAATGATCCTATTACATCAAGGTAAACAAAGGGGCAATTGTGCACACCCCAGGATTAGGAGGCATCTTAAAAGCTCTTTCATATTTATTTTCCACAGTTTAGAAAGCCCAAAAGGGAAATGTTCAACTTCGTTAGAGAGGATTGCTTACATGTTGTGGAAACAACGGGTCGCTCCAGGTTCTCCGGGCATTAAAGATTCATTTAGGAATTTTACCGAGGAGATCACAGGCCTCAGTGTGGATCGGCTTGCAAACTCCCCTAGGAGATGGCAGATACAAATTCAGGATGATAGAATCATCAGGCGGGGGAGAGAACATCTGCCACAATTTGTTACTTATTTCTGTTTGGGGGGAAAGAGTCTGGACTGATTGTGAACCAATAGTTTCCCAAGCTCAGGAAACCCCAGTGTGAATCTTCCAGCTGGTGTGCTGAGTTTGGCTCCTGTCTGAGCTCCCTCCTAGATTAGCAGGAGTTGAGAGCTCTGGTCCACAGAGGAGAGTCACATGCAGGAGCCCAGGGCCAAGTGTGGACTAAATGGTGGAAGTCAAAGGGTTACAGACACTAGGTCCTTGGAATCTTGTTGGAAGATCAGTGAAATCAAAGTCTGTACCATTTACCCAACTGGGGCTGGGTAGAAAGGGAGCACCGGGAGCACAGACATAATTTGGAGATTGTGAGATGGCCCCCGCGAAGGGAAGCTGTGACCTCTACTTATGAAACCTGTGGTATGTAGCATCTAAGACACCCCCAATGCTCACCACCTCTTGGTATTACCCCTTTGTGCAGTCCTCTCTCCATGACTGTGGACCAGACCCAGGGACTCGCTTCTGACCAATAGGATAGGGCAAAAGTGCTGGGATGCTATCTCCCAGGTTAGGTTTCTGTCAAAGAAAAACCAGAGCCCAACAAAAGTTAAAGCAAGAAAGGCAAATTTTATTGGGCTCCATTCCAAATACAACAGGACAAGCGGGAATTTATGGTCAAGGAGCAGGGGCGAGTCAGTGGGGAAAATTTCTAAGAGTCAACATGAGGCATAAGGGGATCTCTGACTAAACTGACCTTACAGGATCCTCACTAAAACTGAAATAAGGACAGAGTCAAAGGACTGGGCCTTGGGGGTTTAAAGAGCCTGGCTAGAGTTAGGTCAAGGAGAATGTCTTGTCATTACAAAGACATGTAGCTTCTGTTTTGCATACCTTCTCTTGCACTGTCATCTGCTCACTCTGCAGGAATTCAGCAGCCACTTTGTGGGCTGCCCTAAGGAGAGACCTAGGTGGCAAGGAATTGAGGAAAGCCTCCAACTGACAGGAAGAAAGGAACTGAGACCCTCCAGCCAACAGGCTTTGAGAAAATGGATTCTGCCAACAATGCTTGAGGGAGCTTGGCAGTGGATCCTCCCTCAGCCTTCAGAGAAGACAAAGCCCCAGATGATACCTTGATGGCAACCTTGTGAAAGACCCTGAAGCAGAGGTCATCAAGGCATCCAGCTAAGCCCCACTATAGAAATTGTGAGATTATACATGTTTTTTGTCTTTAACTGCTAGGTTTGGGGGATAATTTATTATACAGTAAAAGAAAACTGATAGAGGACCTCTGTGGTCCCAGATGGGGAGGGAGTTTTCAAAGGTACTCATGTTCCCCAAGACCTGATCCTCAGAGCCTCTGAGGGCATCTCAGGCCCTAGTGGTCCTTTGTTTGATGTGAAGTCAGATGAGCAGATGTTCTACTGTAACTCACCATCATCAGGCAACACTGCAAACCACAAATGCCACAGAGATTAAAGGCAAAGGAACAGACCCCATTTTAGAGAAAGAAAAAACAGCCAAGGTATTATCTCCAGATAAGTTTTATGACTGAACAGAACAGATTCCATGTCCAGAATAATAACAACCAAATGGAAGAAAACTTTAGCATTTACAAAGTGTTTGATATCCATGATGTCATCTAACCCTCATCAACACGCTGGAAGTTTCTTCTTAGACCTTGAAGGGGCATTGGGACTTGCAGAAGAGCACACTTTCCCACATGCCCAAGTCAGGTGGATGGTCCTTCTCTACTTGGGAAGGAAACTGCCCACTGTGGTCAGGATATAAAGCTTCAGAAGAGGTAGAAGGTGGCCACCTACCTACCTAGCCAGATCGGTTGCATCAGTACTGGTCAATGCAAAGAGAGAAATTCTAAAAGCAGAGGACCCTCACATGTGTGCCACAGAGCAGAGGCCAGCTCCAATTCTGCAGATAAAAACTTGCAGAGTTAGTCCAAGGTAGCACAGCAAGGACATGGCACATGTGGAAAATTGGGACCAGGTTCTACACCATACCCTGTGGCTTTTCTACATCCCAGGTTTGGTTGTTGACTATTTAGCATGCAGATTCAATTTCAGACTTTGTCCCAGGCTGCCCTAGCAATTTTTCCCAGGACTCAGCTGGAAAAAAATGAGCAAAAAAAAAAAAAAAAAGAAGAAGAATATTAGCAAAGGTGTTTCTCATTTAGAATTATCTCACAACTTTTGATGTGAAAGACCAATGGATGAGCATGCTTCTCAGATTCACTCCATGCTCTACTTGTAGTAGTTGGTCTCTCTCTTCTCCACCCCTCAAATCCAATTAATTCCCAATCATCATTTGTCCTTCAAAATATGCAGCCAATCTGTTTCTTCCCTCCCTAACTCTTTGCATTGCCTTAGCATGGGTGGCGGCTTCTCTCACCCTCACAGCTTCATACCCAGGCTTCTCATGCCTGGGGTTATACCTGAAGATGGGCTTGTGCCTCGTTCAGAGAGATCTTGTCAAAACCCATACCCAACCGCAACACTTGTTTCTTTCAATCGCACCGCGCCATCCATGTACTACAGGATAAATCTCATTCCTTAAGTGGCATAAATGGTCTTCCATGGTTGGCCTGACCTCCCTTCATCTCAGCAGCCTCAGTTCTCACTGCTCTCCACCTGCTGCTTTATGTTCCTACCACTAATGGAACTGCTTCTGTTCCCTTGGATAGGTCATGCTGCTTCACTTTCCATATGTTTGCTCATGCTGTTCCTTTGATGTAAAGAACCCTTTTTCTCTTCTACATGGCTAAATCCTACACCAGGCAACCCCTCCTCAACCCTCCTCCTGCTCCTCCTTCCCCTCTCCAGTATAGTCACTCGTTCCTCTCTGGCCTCACTGTATTCTGGCATGCGTCTCTCCACCACCACTGACATCACATTGTAGCATCAGTATCCATGTGTGCACCTGCCTCCCACACAAGCTTGGGACAGGAGACTGAGAATAGATATGCTACCTGTGCACGAGTGGCCAGAGTACTCATACTCAAAATGAAAAGACAAGCAAAGGAGTGAATTTACACACTCACCTACCTGCTTTCAGTATAGATTCAAGCTCGCTCACTTCTCAGAACAAAATGGCCACACAACCATATAGAAGGGGCAGGAAAAAAAAAAGAATAAAGAAAGTCTCCTTCTGGTTTATGTCAGGTACACCTGTGGAGAGAGTTTCAGGCAGAAATGGGAGAACATCAGGCTAGCAGCAGCAGAGATGTGGGCTCTCCTCAGGACACTAATGCCACCAAATGCTTCATCGAAAAGCATTTCAGGGGCAAATGGTTTTGGGGAGGACCTACCGTATCATCCCCTTTTGGAAAAAAAATATTTGCAGTTCAAATAGATTTGAGAAATACTGCATTGTGGCATATGAAGAGCTCTGAGAAGTCCTGCAGTAAATAAAATGTATTTATGTATTTTTTTTAAAGATAGTCTTGCTATATCATCCAAGCTGATCTCAAACTCCTAGCCTTAAGCAACCCTTCCACCTCAGCCCCCTAAGTAGCATTTTTCATCTAACATTTTCAAAATCACAGATCATTTGATCACAGACCATCCCTGCCCATGTCTCTTTCCATACATCATCCACAGGACTTTCATTCTGAGCACCCTTGGGGAAACACTGGTTTGATGGAACTGAGTGTAAACTACAAAAATCAAGCAGACCCCAATGTGAATATCTGCTTCATCATTTTCTAGTAATAAGGGCAATTCATTTAAATTCTCTGATTCTGAGTTTCCTCACCTCTGCAAAACATAGGCAGTAATATCGACGTGGTGGAGGACTGTGAAGATTAAAAGACATAACTTAGGGAAACACTTGGCACCATTAAGTACTTAATCACTGCTAATTTTACTTTCTTACCCCAGTATCACCTTAGATTCATCCTACAGCTACATCCTCATGGCCTTAATACCCCTGGCAAAGGAACAAATGCCAGCTGCTTGGCAACTTGCTTTAAATTGCATGGCAACTTAGGGCACCAATAAACACCAAGCTTTGCTGACATTTCTGACTAGATCAACCTAAGGCAATACCTAGTGCATGCACATCATCAAACCCTCCTTTTCAAACGGCCTGATTAATATTTCCAAAGAAGGACTTCTTTTGTGCCGTGGTTATCAGAAGACCATGACACAGACATTAAAGTACAGTGTCCTGGCGCCTGTGAGACACGCAGTGATAAATTAGCCCCTAACTTAGAGGACTGGGGCCCCCAGGGGACTATTCAGAACACACAGCAGACACAACCTTCGTTTTGTTTCTCTTCCTTTGAATAGAAATGTGTCTGATGCTTCACCTACAATGAAAATATTCTACAAGTTGTAAAAAACAAAAGTATTAACACGCTTTGTAGGCATGCATAACCATGAGATAATTGTGCTTCTCAGTTCGTTGATATCACCCGTCCCCCAAACCAGGGGTTATAATGTACGCCTTGTTGTGTAGTGGTTCCCCAAAATATTATTCATGGGAGGTTTATAATAACAAAGCATTACCATAATAAATAGTGGTCACAAGAGTCTTCTATTGAGGAACTGCTAACCTTGTTCACATTCCCTACCCTTGATTCAAGATTAAATTTCACTTTTTTAATCAAAGATTCTAAATCCTAAGAACTCTAAACCTTGAAATTAATACCCTTTTTTGAAAGAAAAGTTAGATCAGAACTGTCAGAAGAAGTGATCAAAATGACATGAAGCCAATCAGATGACGTGTGTGAGAGAGGTTTTCTTTAGTTCAGCTGTCAGGAAAATGTTGAAGAGTCTTATCTCCCTCAAAGCCCCAAAGCCAGTGTCCCAGGCCAAGCAAGCCAAAATTGTTTTAAGAAAAAATAAAGGCACAAAAGCCTTCTTAGGAAATTTAAATTTAAAGTGTTACTTAAGCTCACAGCTTGGACCTGTCAGAAACTGGAAATCTAGGACGGTGGTAGGCAAATGAAAGAAGAAATTATTTATACTAAAGATGAAATCCTATTCAAAAGAACTCTAAAGAGACTGTGGTTGTTTAATTATTCTGCCCTATTGCTCCATCAAATATTCCTTGAAGTAAGTGGGTCAGGATTTAGAACACATAAATTTAATTATTATACCTAATTCTTCTGGTGGAGCATTTGTTAGACTGCCTTGACTGAAAAGAGAGTCTCCTTTTTAAAAATCCCATTATAATGAAGTACAGTATTGGCAACTTCTCTTGAGGGGTCACTCAGATCTAAAATGGGTCATGCAAACCGGGCTTGGTGGCTCAGCCTGTAATCCCGCACTTTTGGGAGGCTGAGGTGAGTGGATTGCCTGAGCCCGCGGGTTCAAGACCCGTCTGGGCAGCGAGACCTCATCTCCACAATAAATCAAAAAACAAAAATAAAAAAAATTCAGCCGGGCGTGGTAGCGCGCGCCTGTAATTCCGGCTACTCGGAAGGTGGAGGCGGAAGGATCGCCGGAGCCCAGCAGGTCGAGGCTGCGGTGGCCGGGAGCGGCCACTGCACTCCAGTCTGGGCAACAGAGTGAGACTCCAACTCACAAAAAAAAAAAAATGGGTCATGCAGCAGGGGTAAATTTGTAGTTAACCAATATGGAAGCTATTGGTGATTAAAGTTGCCGTGTTCTAGAAGGGAACTGGAACTCCTTGTGCCTTATCATTACAAAAATATTCAGAAAGAATTTGTATGCACCCTCTTGTCTTCTTAGGGACAACATCATGACCATGGTAGAGTAAATTACTGATCCCTATTCTTCACCCCTTCCTTGCTCTGGCCTCAGTGGGACAAAGTGTATGTCCCTGCCTGCTTTAGAAGGTTCGATCAGAGAAGCAGAATGTTGATGAGGAGTATTGGGATTTCTTACAGGGATCAGACCTTATGTGATCTTGGTAATGGGGGATTGTCTCTGCATCTGGTACTAAACCCCAAGGCTGGTAGACAGAATGGAAAGCAGGCCATGAACAGGGAAGAGCAGTGGCCAACTGGAGCCTACAGGATAAGCTGGTTCCCACCTGAGTATCTCACTGCTTCCAAGCCTCCGCCATTCACACAGAACTGCAGAAAAGCTGATGCATTTCTCCTTGGAGCTGCCCATACACCCCACCCATGATTTGGAGAGGCTGAAGAAGGAAATTTGGTGGGAGCTAAAGGAGCTGTGAGTCACCTGCGACCCCACATCAACAAGGTGGGCCAGCAGCTCATCAAAAGTGAGCCATATCCTTGAGCACGGCTTCACTTCCACCTGCTGAATCTTGTGCGGACTTCTCTTGAGGCCAACCCTACTCCACACCTATGCAAGGAAGGGCACTCTTGGAAACATGGTTCCAGTTTAGCCAAGGTCCCACACTGTGCTGTGACTTTGAGTGCAGCCATGTGAATTGTTTTGGCCAATGGCATGTGGTCAGAAGTGACAGTCTACCAATTCTACATCCAGATCTTGAGACTGTAAGTTCCACCTGACCACTTTTACTGTCTTGCACAGAGCTGAAGTGAGAAACAGAGCAAGCCCATCACAATCCCAACAGCCACAGCTGGAAGCAAAGAACCCCAGCCAAGCCCAGACTAGACGAGCTGAACTGCAGCCAAGCTACAGATGTGTGCGTAATAATAAATGAGTGTTGAAAGCACTGAGTTTTTGAAGTACCTGATACAGACTTACCTTGACTTTAATGATTAAAGACCTTTCTACCTACTCATGACTCTCATGGTCCCCAAATCCTACAGTGTACCAAGCCCCTTCTGCCCACAAGCACATAGCTATGAAGTGATGCAGCTGGAAACTCTAACAGGAATTTAGTCCATGCTCCTAATTTCGGGACATCTCCTTTTTAGAAACTGTTGGGGTGTACATGCTTAGATTCAACATTATGGGGCCATTATGTGGCCCCAGCTATGGCCACAATAATGCAAAACCTTAAGAAGAACAGTTAAAGAAACATACAAGCCTACATGAAGACATAAAATCTGATCAAGGAACATGAATAAAGGGAAAGGCACGCAATGTTCCTACGTGGGAAGACACAGCATTGACAAGAGGCCAGTTCTCCAAATTAAATTATGAATGTAATGTAATTCCACTTAAAATCCCAGTGGGATTTTTGGGTGGAAAAAACTTGGTAACATCATGAGGAAAAAGAAATGCCTGAGAATAGCCAAGAAATACCTTTCAGAGGTAAGAAAAGCACCCTTAGAATGTGGCCCCAGGACATCATGAAGACCTCCACGTCTTTGCCAAGGAACTCTGCAGAAAGAGATTCAGGAAAAGCTGATGAGATAAACACATATTCATACACACACACACACACACACACACACACAAATAAAATCTTTTTTGTTGCATTTGTTTGAATTTCTTTTAGGCATGCCTTTCCATTCTCTGAGTTACTTGAATTTCTTTTAGGCATGCCTTTCCATTCTCTGAGCTACTTCAAAAGTCTGGAGCTGGGGCTTGTCTCTGGGCAAAAGTGAACAAAAAGAGGCAAACAGTGGCTTCCAAATGCATCCCTTGTGGTACAGAAGCTGCCAGCTGCTTGGCTGTGATTTAGACCCATCACAGCCTGCTGCCCAGACTGAGTGAAAAAGTGATGTCAAAAGTTTCAAGCTTTGTGAACAGAGCTGAGGTTAGGCAGGTTTGATCTTTAAGGAAAAGTCTCCACTAGCACTCAAAAGCCTTCTGTTTTTAACCACGAGAGCCCCGGGTGTCAAGGAAATCACATGCTAGCCACTAACACTCAACTGTGGATTTCCCTGACTGCTGGACTGTTCTTTATGTATGAAGGATTGGCTACAGCCCTTGAGCCAAAGCTTTACCACTACAGGAGTTCATGAGAGAGCCTAAGCAGCAAGTTGACATTAGTTAACAAATAGTCCCGGCTCCTTTCATAGGCGAGGGCCCAGGGGACCCAAGAGAACAATCTCATGGGGATTCTGTCCCCAAAGGGCTGCAACCGAGGTTGTGGGCCACAGATGGAATTACATACAAAGATAACTAATGCAGGGGTGAATGTGGTAAGGCAGTTTAGCTAGGGGAAGGGAGAGCGTTCAAGCAGTAAAACAGCCTGGGTTGAAATTCCACCTGTGAAAACCAGATCATTCTGAGCAAATCACTTGGCCTCTCAGAAGCTATACTTCCTGTCTATAGAAGGGGAGTAATAGTGGCTGCTACTGATAGATCCTGGTGAGAATTACATTTAAAAAAATTATGGTCGGGTTTGATGGCACACGCCTGTAGTCCCAGCTACTTGGGAGACTGAGGCAAGAGAATTACTTGAGCCCCAAAATTTGAGGCTACAGTGAGCTATGAGTGTGCTGTTGCACTCCAGCCTGGACAACAAAGCAAGACTCCATCTCTTAAAAAAAAAAAATCTTAAATCCCTTAATGTTGTGCCTGGCATACAGTAGCACAATGTAATGAATGTTGAAAGCAGTATTGTAAGTGCTGGACTATAGACATATTCAGTAGGCAACAGGAGATGGGACGGGGCTATTAATTTGGTGTGGGGAGTTAGGCTTCTCGTTAGAGGTCGTGTTTGAGCTGGAGTTTCATGAATGAATGGGGTTTCAAAAGCTAACGATGAGGAAAGAACATGAGTTTCTCTTAGGATGAAGAAAGAACATGAGTAAAAGAGGAGGGGCAGAAAGAGGCATGGAGAGTCTGTAAAGGCAAGAAGAGGGTGGTGAGGCTGCCAAGGCAGCTGGGCACAGGTGGCAGGAGGCACTGTGTACCACAGTGGGGAGCAGTGGGTGGCCAGGGAGGGTTGTGAAACAGGGGAGACTCCCAGTCAGCTAGCATCACCTTCTCATGCCATCTTTCCCCTCTCAACTTGAAACCTTCAGAATTAGAGATAAGCAACTGAAGGGTGTCTAGGAAGCAGGCCGCCCCAGAATCCCCTCAGCCATCACACTGTGTATGGTGTGATCCTCCCACCAAAGCCCAGGCCATGTCTTGTTGCCAGGCTGTTCCATCAAGGACTTTTATAATCCATTTTCCCAGAGCCCCTTCAGGTATCATAAGAAAATATTTTTCCACTGAGAGTCTACTAAATGTCATGTCTAATTTAATCCTAAATACATTTCCACAGAAAAAAAAGTCAAATGAGTAAACCTCTCCTCCATTCCTGAATTTTTTGTTTCTCTAGGCCTTCACCCACATCTCTGTTCCATTTCTCTCTCTCTCTGTCTCTCTCTCTCTCTCTCTCTCTCTCTCTCTCCCTCAGGGGAAGTAGCAGTGAACAGGGAGGTGAAGAAGAGGACTCTTTCACTTACTAATTTGTTTTCCATCCTTGGCCCTGAATTTTATTCTCTCTAACTGGGACAGAACAGATGGGATTGTGCCAAGGGGAGACTGACTGACTTATCCTGAAAGTATAAATTACTTCCAATTATTAGAATACCAGTTGTAACCAAGGAAGCACCTCTGCCTCTCCTCAAACATTTTGGTTTTCTCGGCTGCTCATTTAAGTTTTAATAAAGTAGCAAGAGGTTAGAAAGGGAGAGATTTAGTTTTGCTATAGAGCTAAGCCTCCTCCCCTTGCCCTTCTGAGTTCTTCCCTGCTCTTTCTTGTGGGGGGGGGACCTAAAACAATTCTGATCAGCATCAGATGGCAAGAAGAGCCCTGGGTAGGGACAGGAAACCTGGGCCTAGGATCAGCTTGCCACCACATTCCCAGGGGAGCCCAATTCTCACATGCCTAAGACTCAGCTTCCACATGTGTAGAATGAGGGGACTGGAAAGATTCTCACCAAGGTCTCTTTCCATTCTGATTGCTATAATTTCAAGATTCCAAACAAATTTACCTTTTGTTTCTGAGTTACATTAATTTGACTTAAAATTATTTACTGAAACTTCTTGTGTTGTATTCATTTAGCACAATGCCACTCAAAGTATGGTCATGGACCCAGGTCTGTCTGCAAACTAATCCTGGTCTTTGTTAAGTAGGAAAGCAGAAAGTAAACATTTCAAACTGTATGGCAACTTGACATGGCCAGGATATTCAAGCATGTGACCAGTGACCTCACTCAGGTGAGTATTCATGATGAGTTGTCTATGCGTGAACTGTGTCCTCGTTGTATGCAGTGGGACTATATATAAAATGGAAATTAAAAAGACACAAATACGCCAGCCGGGTGATCAAGGTCAACGTCAACAGTCATGGTGATAGTTTATACCATTAATATGATATGATTTAAGTGGCACTTTACATCTGTGGTCTTTCTGCTAACAATCCCAGTCTTATGAGGAAAACATCAAATTCCAACAATAGGAAGTTCTTCAAAATACTTGACCAATACTCCTCAAAACAATCAAGGTTAGCCAGGTGCAGTGGCTCACGTCTATAATCCTAGCACTCTGGGAGACTGAGGTGAGAGGATTGCCTGAACCCAGGGGTCTGAGACCAGCCTGGGCAACATGGCAAGACTTTGTCTCTACAATAAATCAAAAAATTATCCGGGTATGGTGGCACACGCCTATAGTCCCTTGGAAGGCTGAGACGGAAGGATTGTGAACCCAGCAGGTCAAGGCTGCAGTGGTTGTGAGCGTGCCACTGCACTCCAGTCTGGGCAACAGAGTAAGATTCCGACTCCAAAAAAAAAAGAAATATCAAGGTCATCAAAAACAAGCTAAGGCTAAGAGACAGACACAGCCAAGATAAGCTAAGGATACATGATGACAAAATGCAATGTGATATCCTAAAAGAAATCTAGGAACACAAAGGATATTAGGTAAAACTTATAGAAATCTAAATAACTATAGACTTCAGTGATTTTTTAAAAATAAAAGAAACAAACTGGTCCTTACCACAGATAATTTAAGAATTGCTCTAACATACATTAATGTATTTAATACTCATAAAAGCCCTGGTAGATACAGAGAATAAGTGGTCTGTTTGCTATTTGATGGATTTTTGAAGTGAGGAAGTCAAATCTAACAATATTTGGTGAAAAATGAAAGAATAAGTTTTAAGCCCACATCTCTTGACTTCTGGTCTCTCTCTTGTTGGCTCTTTCAAGTAGATGGACATCTATTCAAGTTTATGCTAGTTTTCTGATTAACCATGCTTGGTATAAAAAATAAAAACATGAAAGTATATACAAGAATAATGAAACATTTATTTTAAAATTATTGATAACTTCCCAATTCATAGCAAACAGTTGTTAAACTTCAGATTTCCTTTTCATTTGTTTGTTCCCTAAGCACGTATCACTCCCAAGTGTGCAGGGAGGGAGTAGGTACCTAAAGAGAGAGAGAGAGAGAGAAACAGAGACAGACACAGAACTCAGTTCTGTGTGGAAAAGGACATCCCACAGGAGATCAGAACATGGGCCCTTTGGTACAGGAATCCAACCAGCCTGCAGGAAAAGAGGCGAGAAACAACAGAGACTTAAGGGATAGAACAGAGGGAAACTTTATCTAGACCAGAGTAGCCATGATCTGTAGACAAATAAGGCACCCATTAAAATCAAGGGACCGAAGATGCAAGGGAGAGAGGCCTAGGTCGTGACACAAGGCAGCGAGGGAGCAAGTGGGATACAGTCAAGACCCAAGGCAAGAGTTCAGCCTTGGAAAGAAAAAAGGACTGAATTTCTCAAAATCAAAATGAAACAAGAGCAAGAGTGAAAATGCAGTGATTTCTGAGGCAAAAAGAACAAAGCTCGAATCAAGTGACATCATCTTTTTTTGGTAATTAGGATTTGAAGTCACCTATGACTGAGAGGGGGACAAGAGTAAAGCCAGAGCTTTGAGAAGGTATAGTAAGTTTAAAACATCTTCTGTAGGGGCTAAACCAGAGAATTCATAATAAGTTAATAAGAGCAGTGTCTAGCACAATAGAGGTGAGGGATGTCACTTCTTAGCTGTGCCAGTGGAGCAATGGCTACACGTGAATACACCATGAACTCAGCACTGCTGCACCTTTGACCTTATGAATCAGCAAAACCTTAAAGGAAGCCCAGGAGTCAACAATTTCTTCCAAGTCTGGCATCATCTGTTGCATTTGCACAGGACTGAGCTCAAAACTCCCCACGTACAGCGATGTGACTCAGCCTGAGCTGCGCGTGCAGCCATCATTAGCCAGAGAAGAGATGCGCCTAGTACCTAAACTTGTATGGGATGATATTCCAGTGAAGAACCTAAGGTCATGAGGGGAAGCAGAGCCCATGATTTTTTTTTTTTTCTTAAAAAGGAAAAATGAAACAAAACACAGCAAGAGCTAAGTACTTAAAATAGGGGAGTAGAGCAGACCAGGAAGTGGTATGGTTATATCCTCAAGAGTTAGAAGGAAGGAACTTCTAATAGGTGTGGTAGACTGCTAGTTGTCAGATGTGTATACCTTCTCCCCTTCTTCCTAGAAATGAGCCCCAATTTGAGGGGGAATAAGTCATGCCCAGCTAAAAGATGACATTTCCAAGCATGCTTTACAGACAGAATAGTGTGTGACAAATTTCTAATAAAATTATGCCAGGTGAAGTTGTTGGATGAGGTTTTAGGGAAGTTCCTTAAGAGGTGGAATGGGAGCAAGGGGGAAATAAGGAGGCACACAGACTCAGCTGTCTCTAGCTATTTCACCCTTCTTCTACCCGCTTTACCTGTCTAGAACATGGAGAAGATGCCAGTAGAGAAGTGGGAATGACCGTTGGCCTACGGTAAAGAAAGCCAAGACAACGCCAAGAGCCTCGATGCCGATGTCCTTGGTCACAGCTCCTCGATCACAGCTATGTGCTCTCCAGATTGCTCCTTACCTAAGAAAACAGAACCAGTTGATTGTTTAGGGCTCAGCTTTGGGAGGCTCTGTTTCTCCAAGATGAATATAATCCCTAATTCATACCATAGACAAGTCATTTTAGTCTAATTTAGAAACAGTATCTCAGATATTTGCTAGTGCTAGAGTTTCATGTTGCAATTGTCCCTTGAAAGACCAGGTCATTATCCTTTGGGAGTTCAGAAATCCTTTTGCAGAACTGAATTTGTTTTGGGGTGTCTGTCTGTGCTGTAAAGCCAGCTGACCTACACGCATGACATATGACAAGCATGAAGCAGGCCAACTGGTTTTATTCATTTTCCGTGGTCTTTGGTCTACAAAAGTTTCTTGCTGAGTTTATTTCACTCCCGATAACTTCCTTTACACTCTACTTCCTAATCGAAAAAGGCCCACATCGGGGTAGAGAAACAGAGACCAAGCCTTTCCCAGCCCTCTCCTGGGACTCTTCAGCTCTTTACTACTCCGCTGGGCTGGCTTAGCAAAAGCAATTTGATGTCCAGAATTTCCTGGCAGCCTTTCACGACTCTGTCTGCCTCATCAGAAAACTCCAATCAGCGAGTCTGTTGGCTCAACGCAGTCTGATCTCACTGGTGGTGTTGCCACACTTTGTTCTTTTTCTGATGTGCTCTGTATTCACAATGGTTTTGTTCTCTTTTAGTCGTGAAAGCTGACATGATTTTGGAAAGTGAAACGTGCTTCCCTAAATTCTAGCTCATACCCCCTTAGGTGAAACTCTCCAAGCCATTAACCTTAAGGTAAATCTCCTTGTAGGAGGGCTTTTTGTATTGGATTCCAAGAGCTACCATTCCCAAAGCCTAGATTTAAAAATTGTTGTTAGTTACAATGTAACTGCTCCAAACCAAACCAAATGGAGGAGGCTAGTACATAAAACCAATGAAAGCATAATTGTTCTGATTAATGTGGAGCCATGGCAGGGTTGGAGAACAGGAGGATGAAACAGTTGAGAGCTAAATTTTATTGGCATCACGTTCGTCTCTTTACAGAGCTCCTTCAGATTATCATACCTGTCCCCCAACAGGTTCTCCACAGAGAATCCTCCAAGGAATCCTTGGGATTCCAAGGAATACATTCTGAAAACCACTTGGCCAGTAAGCTTAGAGTGTCAAGAAGATGTTTCCTCATCAACTTCAAGATAAGCAAGTTAAAGACAAATTGAATTCAGGACACAGGAGACCCTTGAGGAAAAGAGTCTATTTCAAAACCTTCCTTTCATTTTCAAATTATATTGATCATTTTCAAGCCTCTTGCATTTTGTTGAAATTTATTTTCTTTTTTTCCTCAGCGTCACTGACATGTAATTGACAAATTAAAATTATGTATACTTACAGTGTATAACATGGTTTTAATATATATATATGCTGTGAAATGATTATCACAAACTAATTAACATATCTACCCCCTTATAAAGTTATCTTTGTCGTGTGTGTGTGTGTGTGTGTGTGTGTGTGTGTGTGTGTGTGTGGCAAGAACATTTAGGATCTATTCTTTTAGCAAATTTCAAGTGTATAATACAGTATTATTTACTATAGTTACCATGATGTACATTAGATCTCCAGAACTTAATTTTCTACACTTTGATCAACATATCCCTATTTCCTGCTCCTCTTCCCCCCACCCCTGGAAGCCGTCATTCTACTCTCTGCTTCTATGAGTTCAAAATTTTTAGATGCCACAGATAAGTGAGATCATGTAGTATTTGTCTTTCTCTGTGTGGCTTATTTTCCTTAGCATAATGACCCCCAAGTTCTTCCAAGTTGTTACAAACAACAAAATATCCTTCCCTTTTCCTTCTTTTTAAAGGCCGAATAGCATTCCACTGTATAGACATACCAGATTTTCCTTAGTTATCCATTCATCTGTTGTTGGACACAGGTTGATTCAGATCTTGGCTATTGTAAACAATACTGCAGCAAACATGAAAGTGCAGATATCTCTTGGAGATACTGATTTCATTTCTTTTGGGTCTATGCTCAGCAGAGATATTGCTAGATCGCATGGTAGTCCTGTTGTTAGTTTTTTTGACAAGCCCCCACACTGTTTTCCCACAATGACTGTACCAATCTACATTCCCGTCAACAGTGTAGAAAGGTTCTCTTTTCTCCACATCCCTGCCAACCCTTGTTATCGTTTGTTGTTTGTGTTTGCTTTCAACAGGAAAGCTTATAGATTTGCCAAACCTAAATGGACTTGAATCATTACCATGGCTCCCTAATATTTTCTAAGTTACAAAGTAATAAGCCTGCTATCTAGAAAAATGGCCAAATTACATGACCAGTAGACAATGATTCAGAATTAGCAACTGGATTGGGGGCCACATTTCTGTGGTGCTTAGGCATAGACAGTAGATATTCCCAACTTCCATGATAAATATTTCTCTTATGTATTCTAATGCTTTGTTTTGCTTTTCTCCAATATCTGCATATGGTTCCAAATGGACAATTTTCTCAGATCTCTTTTATGCTTAACTCTCCTCAATATAACTATAATCATTCACAAGCAGACACATCTAAAAAGACAAAAAGCCTAAATTCAACTAAAACTCAGTTTCTTTACCAGTAAAATGAGAATAATACTGTGTATTCTCTAGAGTAGCCCTGGGAACCAAGTGGGGTAAGATTAACTGAATGCAGTGTCCAACACATCTTGGACATTCGACTTAAGATGTCATTTTCTCCTCTGTCCTTCCACTTGCCTCCCGGAGCAACCTGAGAGGACATGGTGAAAGTGCTCTGCGTGATTTAGAAAACTCAGAGCAGGTGAGTGCTTAGCACTCATAGGCTCAAGACCATCGGGGAAGCTCTGCGTTGTCACTATGGAGCCCTCTGAGATCAGTCTATTTGTAGTCTCTTCATCTGAACACACACCAGCAGTTGCTTATTTTCTTTAGTTTGTCTTCTATTGATATTAATTGTCAGGCCTATCCCAGTGATCTTTGACACCTGCAATAAAGTATCTTTGTCCTGATTCTAACAATACAGGCTTCCATTTTATTCTGGAAAAGCTGGCTCCTTAGAAAGGGTTTCCTTCAACCAACAGCAAAGCTGAACATTAGAGCAAGAAAAATGTTTCCCATTTTCTGTTCTGACTTGAATCTATTTTTGACCAGGTCTCCAAGTATCAACACATTCAAAGAAGCTGTTTCCACTCAGGCTTCCTCCTGGCCATCTTGAAATTCCACCACTAAGCTGTCTTCAGATTACTCCAATGGCTAGAGGCTATACTGCACTCAGTTTTCAATTTTAAAGTGTGTGTGTGTGTGTGTGTGTGTGTGTGTGTGTGTGTGTGTGTGTGTACAAAGTACAAATTCTGGAAGCATCTGGTGGAAGAAAACCCCCAGCTGCTGTCTGCTC
Source organism: Carlito syrichta (assembly GCF_000164805.1). NCBI lineage: Eukaryota > Metazoa > Chordata > Mammalia > Primates > Tarsiidae > Carlito > Carlito syrichta. The sequence continues at coordinate 863,696 of NW_007113174.1, read as the reverse complement.
TCTAATTCCATCTCACCTTTCAATGCCTCTAGGATGTTCCCCATCTGCCTTGAGCCAAAATTGGAGGTTGTCATGGAAAGATAATTAATATATCTTGATTTCTTCTTTTAAGCCAGGCTCAGAGCTAAACACTTGGCCTGACTTGAATCCATGAAATATCTCTCAAGGTCAAGTATCACTATTGAAATTTTAAAGTGAAGACACTGAAGTCAAATACTGCAAAGTTCATCCTTCAAACTCTCAGAGAGTGGAACTGTGTTTTGCTCACTTCTGTAGCCAGATCACAGTTCCTCATCTATCATAGGGATTCTCACAGGAAGGTTCAACTCAGTGTGGGTACAACAGTGATGCCTAAGATTAGAAACTTAGGCCAAATTTAGGGTAAATGATCTCAGGGTGAAGAGAGCGGCCTCCAGAGAAAAGCCTTCATCATGAAATGGAAAGGGTGTTGTCTGAATTCCCTCAGGCGATAGGTTGTGTGGTTGCAAAGAAAAATGGGCCTTAGGGCAGGAGAGAAAGACCTGGGTATGAATTCCCACTCTGCCATGACAAGTCATGTCACTTTTGACATCTTATGTGATCTCTTGGAGCCTCCATTTTCCATTTGAGTTAAATGGAGATAACAATATTTATCTCACTGTCATGAGTATTAACCACGAGAACATATGTGAAATTTTCCAGCCCAGATCATGGCATGTAATGGACACATCATAAATGTGTGTTTCTTTCTCCACTTCTCCTCAACTCCAAAGCATTCACAGACTCTCTTTATAAGGTGACAGGAGGCTTGCATGAAGTCTCACCACAACGCCTGATGCTCGCAATCTCAGTGTCTTTATGAAATGAATCTGTATCTAGAAATTATGATTTTAAAAAATCAGATTAATGAAACAGGAATCTGATACAATGGAATTACTGTCTTCATTTCAAACTTCCCCCCGTAATTGAAACCATTTTCAGGTTTTATTTAGTATAAAATTAATTTCACATTTTCATCAAGGAGCTCGTGTGGATCTCAGGGTGATTCAGATTTTCCGATACAGAAATTCATAGCATTCAAGACTGCTGTTTTTCAAGACAAAGGAGTTTATGCCAGAGGAGACCACTTCAGTTCTTTGTATCAGCAAAATAAGCCTTTTATATGGTACTTCCAAACTCAGGCCTAACATTGAAAGTCTATATGAGTTAACCCCAACTTTCTACTTTCTCAAATGAGAAACACAATTTGGTTTCCTCTTGGACTGAACTCAGAAGTGACACTGGGCTCACTTGTCAGGGAGAAATGCACACTGATTCAACTTATGTGGGTAAGGTTCTGGCCACAGAAACCAGAAAGGTTGACATTCTAAGTTTAGCCACTGGTGCAGGCCACTGAGGTCAGCCCACAGCTGTTGCATAGAGACATGAGCAATAGAGTGTGGGTCAGAACTAGAACCCCTCTAGGCTACATTCTATCCCAGGCAAAGAAAAACAGAGGATGTGCTTTGGGACATCTGACCTAAGCATTTTAGGGAGCAGTCACGACTTTTAGTCTTCAGATTACCACCTAGAGTCAGGAAAGCCACCCAAACTGGGGCAGGTGAGAAGGAGGCAGGGGAGAAAAGGTAAATGGGTGCTTTCCAGAACACACCTGTATGTACAGTGCATCAGTGCCTTCCCACCAGACCTGACCCCAAGATTCTCTGCCTGCCTCTCTCCAATGTTGAAATCAAACCACCCTCTTCCCTGGCCTTGACCCAGGCCTTGGGAGCAGATCTTAGTAAACTCCAGGATGCAGTCAGGTCCCTGTTCCTCAGCACTTGGGAGAGGTGACATTTGGTCCATGACTTAGTGCTCTTAGTTCATCATCCCTCTCTTTTACTTTCTTTCTTTTTTCTTTTTTGAGTCTAAGTCTCACTCTATTGCAGAGTGAGACCAATACTATGTCATCATAGCCTCATCCTGCTGGGATCAGGTGATCCTACCACCTCAGCCTTCCAAGTAGCTGGAACCGCAGGCACACACCACCACACCCAGTTAATTTTTTGATTTACTGTATAGATGAGGTCTTACCAGTTTGCCCAGGCTCGTCTTGAATCCCTGGGCTCAAGCAATTCTCTCACCTCCCCCTTCCAAAGTGCTGAGATTACAGGTGTGAGCCACCACATCTGGCCTCATTATTTTTCAATTGAGGTAAAAGTCAAGAAACACAAATTTTGCCATTTTAACCCATTTAAAGTATATACTGCAGGGGTTTTTAGTACATTCATGATATTGTGCAATCATTATCACTATCTAATTCCAGAATATTTTCATCAACCTAAAAAGCAATCCCTCCAAATTCCCTGCAGCAGACCCTGGAAGCCACTAATCTGCTTCTGTCTCTGTGGATCTACCAATCCTGGATGAGCGGTTCCCCTCAAGGAGCACTTTTGCCCGTGGCCAATACTATGAGAAAGAACAGTCAAAAGATGACCCAAGCCATTTTAAGATATCAATGTGTCCTAAGCAAAATGTTAAAATGCCCTCAGAGTAGTGAGTGTGTTTTTTTCTATTACCTCCTTCTCTAAAATCTATCTGTGACAATACAATAAACCCAGAGCCTTGAGCAAACAGAACATGAAGGCATGGATAGCTACATGTGTCTAAGTATGTACATGTTACTGTATATTTATTTCTGTTTTCACAGAAGGACAACTCCCCATGGTCTCTGTACTCAAAGGTCTTGCTACTGTCAAATGAAAGGATGTATGTGAAGCAAGCTTCCAGGGAAGAAACAAAGGCTCTTGGTGACAGTCTGGCACAGTGGAAAAAGCAGTGCCACTTGATTTTGATCGAGTCACCATTGCCCCTGGATCTCATGGAATTTGTTCTCCCTGGATCTTATGTCTGTGCTACAGAAGAGCATGAAGGGGGTTGTCACCCATCGATCTGTCCGAGGCCTCCTGGCAACACTTGGAGAGCACAATACAGTTTTGTAGAATTATGTTCAAAGGTCAACTTGTTAAGATTCTTAAGGTGTCTGTTTCATTTAAATCAGATTTTGTGTTTGTACATGTGTGTTTTTTAAGGGAGAATGGAATCTACTGAGAGAACAATCCCATGTAAATTAGAAACACATGCAGGCATTCAGTAGGTCAGTTCTATAAAGATGTGTTATTATATCTTGTGTTTATAGGAACTGTATTCACAGACAAGGGCAGAGTATGAATTTCATGATTCTCTGGTGCCCAGGTTTGCCGGTCCTCCCAGATCCTGGCACCTACTATTGTTCAGATACAAAACTCTTTTCCACTCCATCAGGTAGAGATAAGGGAGAAAAAAATACCATATTATGATATAAGAACTAGAGCTTAGCTAAAGAGTGGATGCAATCATGAAATATTTCAGTGTGGCATCATATGTGATACCAAGCAGCTGAAGAGACACTAGGCCTGTGTGAACCACACTGCTTTAGAGTAGTCCTGGCTTGTTTTGCTTTGGCTGTGATAGCACTGCCTACCTAGGGGCCAATTTCCTATCTACGTATGAGAGAGATTTGAAGACAAGTTTAATGCTGTTACTAGGACTTTCTGCATTTAAAATTAAATACACAAAAATGTATTTCATGACTGTTTACAATTACTGCTTCCTCTCATTTCCTTCCCAAAATTGCTAAATCACTAATGCCAATGTAATAGAAGGGGGAAGCAAGGTTAAGTAGGAAAAGAAAACTAACATTTATTGATCGTCTTGTGCTCTCTATTAGGTTTTAATCTGTTTGATCTTATTTTCATTTCTGACAGCCACCATACAGGAAGATATTATTATATCCATTTTACAGATGGGAAAACTAAGACTCAAAGAGATTAAGTAACTAAACTGAGGGTACACAGCAGAGCTTGATTTGAAGCCAGGTTTGTCTGATTTTAAGAATCATGTAACTGTTGTTAAACTAGAAGGTCCCTGATAGAGTGGGAAGAGTTCTAGGAGGGGCAGATAACTCCGATCCTATTACAAACTCTGCCACTCTCTTGGTAATATCATGGGAGAGTCCAGAATTCTCGGGCTTCTCTTTCCCCGTTGGTGCAATGAGAATAACACTCCTTGACCTCTTACCTCTCAGGGAGATCATAAACATCAAACAAGAAAATTAATGCCAGGGTACAGAGGGAAACATTTTAAATACAAAAGCAAGTATTTATATAATGTTTACAGATGTAATATGGTTTACAGCTATCCCTAAAGTGGGGTGCACAAGATGATCCATTGGGGTGGGAGAAGAAATTATTCAGACTTCTATTTATATTTTATTTTACCTTAAAACCAAGAAAAATATATAGACATACTGGCAAAGTAGATGTACATAAATTCATAGATATTAAGAGTGGATGCCCCAGTTTTGTTTTGTTTTTTCTCTTGGGTGCATCATCAGAAAAATCTGAAGAGCACAAATCTGTACAATAAACAATAGAAATCCAAAATATTGTGGTATTGCTGTGGTATATGGGTAGCGGTGTCTATAGACACAATGAAACTACCAAGAGAGTAGCTAAGAGCAATGGTAATAAATTATCAAACCATTGTCTTTACTCCTTAAGCATTCCAGCATAATGGAAAGACCATAAAAGTCACTTTCTTTTCTTTTTTCTTTTAATGGACTTCAATTACAGAGTCAGATTATTCATTATGTTCTGTTCATGGCACATTGTCATCATTAATCCTATTCACCCTATTTAGGGTGAATTTTTACTTCATTCGTTCATTTACTCATTCATTTATTCTTCAATGACAATGCCATGATACCCATAAGCCAAATCCACTACTCTACTCAAGAACTTGAACTATATTTACCTATATGTTCCTCTATTATCCTATCTTCCTGCCTCCCTACACAGAAGTAAGCAGTATTCAGAATTTCATGGTCATCACTCCTTTGCTTAAAAAGTTTGATCGCTTATATATGTATGCCTAAATAACACCGTTCTGTGACGTTTTTGAACTGTATACAAAAAGTATATAGTATTCTAAGAAGTCAGTTGGGACTTGTTTTCACTAAACATTATATTGAATGTTATTCATTTTGTTGCGGGTAGCTGTAGGTCGCTCCACTCCACTGCTATGTAATATTCTATCATGTGATTATACCATAAGCTCTTCATCAATATCCCTGAGGGTATTTGGATTATTTTCTGTTCTTTGCTATGAAGGATAATACTGTCTTGAACATTCCTATACATGTCTCCCGGTACCCCTTTATAAGACATTTCCTTTGGGAACATATCAAGAAGTGGAAATTTGGAGTTGTGATGGCAGGTGAAAATTCAATGTAATAGAAAAAATCATAATTTTCCAAAGTAGTTGCAATAATCAGTCACTTTCTTAGACAATTCATTCAGTGTACTCAGGTGCAAAATCTGGCTAAAATAATCACCTTACAAATAGTCGTGAAGGTTAAAGATGTTAAGCAGGAAAGTGCCCAGCATCCTTACTAGAAAACAGATTATTATTAAATTAGCACTTAAATCTTTCTCGCAGCTACCTAAAACCATGCCTTATACATACCCCCTTACATCTACCAAATGAGGGAGCAGGACTGGTGGAGCTACAGGCCCCTGCCACTCTAACCCATGGCAAGTTAGTGAAACAAATGCCAGACAAGTAGCCCATCGCTGCAGGTTCCCGGGGTTTCACTTCACTAATCCCTGGAGGGTAAATATACTCCTCAGAATTTGGGCAAAATTTAACAACTGCTGGTAGGTTCTTGTTGCTAAATAATTGCTGAAATTATGATGGGAAGGGAAGAAAACTAATGATGAAATTGTACTTAGGATAAAATCTGAACTCTCTGCCAAGGTCATGTGAGACTCATTCCTGCCAATCTCTTCAGCCTCGCCACTGATGGTTTATCTCTTGGCTCTCCAGGTTCATCTCTAGTGGTTCACCTTTTGCAATCTTGTTCGGTTCCTGGAACACTCCAGGCTATTTATGGCCTGCCTCAGGGCTTCTGCACATACTATTCCTTCTGCTTAGAACGCTTCATCTCAACTCTTTTTATAGCTGGCTCTTTCTCATGCTTTCAGTCTCTTCTTAAAGTCATCTGCCCAGAAAGGCATTCCCTCTCCTACTCCATGTGAAGTAGTTTTACAGTTACCCCAGATATTTGCCATCTCAGCCTTTATGCTCTTTATGACATTTGGCTAAATTTGCAATGATTATATATATATTGGTTTGCTTTTATTTTTGGTCTGTCTTTCTTACTAAAATGTTAGCTCTCCAAGGACACAGACTGCCTTAATCATTCTTATATTCCCTAGCCTCTAGCACAATGCCAGATGTTCATTGAATGAAAGGATGTATTGAGTGTCTGCTAGGCCCCAAGTTTTGGGTAAGCACTCTACACATGTAACTATTTTTATTCTCTCGACAATCCTGTAGCATGGCTATTATTAACCTCATTTAGAAAATAAGGAAACAGGCCTATGGAGGTTAAGTAACATCTCCAAAACCCCACACTAAGAAAATGGTAGAGCTGAGATTTGAACACAAATCTGACTTCCATGTCCTTTCCCTGAATCTTGAAGACTGTAGGAAGAGGTATTGAAGGAATCCAATCAAGGTTAGATGGCCTTTTCAATCTGCCAACGCAGAATTTCCCTGGGAATTTCTCATTTTCTATGCTATATCTTGGAACATTGCACAACACAATGATGGAAAATATCACCTGATTTCTTTATCTGTTAAACAAACATTAAGAATAGCTATTTGGCCAAACTTGTGCTATTGTTCCCTCATCTATCACACTACAGTATTACTTATCAATGGAAAAGCATGTTCCCAAATGTCACAGCAGGACTTTAAAAGCTAAGTAGAACCGTAAATCATTCTTCTAAAAGCAACAAAGCTGACCTCTTCCTTAACACTCAGATATTTAATCTGTAAATTATTTAACTTGCAGCATTTTTTCCCCAAAGCTTAAATAGCAAAGCAGTCATTTTCATTTCCTTTTATATTTACCCAAGTGATTAGAAAGTAGCACCCTTCAGAAACATGGGCTACTTTTATACTTCTGATAAATGAGTTAAAAGAGTAAGTTTTCTTAGCCCACTAGAAGTACTATACTCTCTCACTAGGGAGACCAAATACCAAAAGAAAGTTGTTGGAATATAAGTAATTTCCAGTTTTCAGGCAATAGTGACATAGTGGCTCCTCTGTAGTCTATCATTTTGGAAAAGATCAGAGACATTTGTCTGTCAACCACAGGCGTCATTTCCCTCGAGATTTAACTAAAGATTGTGTCTCCCAGAAACTCTTCCCTGATGAGTCCTGATTTGTGATGCACAACTCCATTCTCAGCACTGACATGATACTCATACCACATCATTCCTTTTGAGTTTAGACACTTCCTTATGTTTTTGTTAGTTGTTTTAAAAACTTGTTGCAGGAATAAATGTCTGGTCTTGCCATGTTTAGGTGGCAAGTATTTCAAGGGCAGGGACAATATCTTGTAAAGGACATCTTTGGTGTCCTATACAAGCCTATGAATGCATACATTCATCCTTCTATCCCTTCATCCATTCAGCAAATTGCCTCAGAGCAACTTTGAGGATCCATAAACTGTGATAGGTGCTCCCGGGAAGACAAAACTGAAAGGTATACATGCAGTTTGCACTCAATCAAAATGAAGAGTAATTGATTCAGTGGGAATAGAAAAAAATGCAGCAGATTATTGACAGTGATTGTCTTCATTAAGGTGATAGAGTTCTTTCTACTTCTTTCACTGATTTTTCTATATTTTTATTAGTAATAGATGCTTATTTTACTATCAGGGAAAAGCAATTGTAAACAAAACCTAATCACTAAGTTGAAAGACCAAAGTCAAATTTACACAACAAGGAGGCAGATTGGAATATAAGCAACAAGCACTCAGATAAGACATAAAAGTGTGAATTTAAGTGGAGACTTTGCCCCTTCCCTTACTCACTGCGTGATCTTTTCCAGGCTTGGTGTCCTTATGCATAAACTGAAGATGAAACTGTCTCCTTCATAGAGTTGTTCTAAGGATTATTTGAGATAATGCCACTGAAAATGCTTTACAGGCACTAAGTAGTGAAAGGTATTATTACTAATGCTGTGAATTGGGTCTGACTTCAAATGGCATGCTCTGGAAGTCAGGCCTATTGCAGATACCACTAAGCATATTATGGGATTAGGAAGGTCAAGTCCAAGTATCACAAAAGTGGCTTAAATGTTTGGTTCTTCTCACCCCATGGATGTTACAATTTGCTCAAGATGAGTGAACTCCAAAGTCTGACTAATTCAAGTGTCCTTTCTACTCGCAATTAAAACTCAGGCATTGAAGACTACAGGGTGAGTGAGTTGACAAATCCCTTGGGCTCATGTTTCTTTCATCTTCTTCTGGGCTAGGATGAAATCACAAATGTCTATTTTTATTTTATTTTCACAAGTCAGGCAAACTATAGAGAACAAGTCAATTTATTTTTTCTAATCATCAAGAGAAAAAAAAAGTGGAGCTCTGGCTTTATCTACTAAGACAAGGAGGGATGATTTAGAGGGGAATGAACAGCATCTCTATCTTGATCAGGCCTCAACTTCCTAATATCTTGTCTTATCTTTCTTCTAAAAATCCCTCAGTAGTTTTGGGATTTACTGTGCCTCCTACAGAGCTTGGAGGGGACTATTCACTTCACATGTCACTTGCCTAATGATGGAGAAAAACTCCTTATGGTAAATACTGACGCGTTATTTCTCCTTGTTCTAAATTTCTCTGCACCAAGCAAAAGAAGTGCTTTTCAAAATTACTTTGCAAAAATAGGCTAAAGTCAAAACTGGCCTAGTAATTCTCCATAAATCACAAGGCATAAGGCATTCCCAGCTTCTCTGAACCTCAAGCCTTCAAGCAAGCTCTCTCTCTCTCTCTTCTCTCTCTCTCTCTCTCTCTCTCTCTCTCTCTCTCTCTCTCTCTCTCTCTCTCTCTCTCTCTCTCTCTCATTAATTGGAAAGATAACAGCTGCTGGGGTCAAGTTACCCTGGGCAGAAAGCCTCACTCCTCTACTTTCAAGGTTTATGGGCTTAGGTAAGTTAGTTGGCTTCTTGAAGTCCCAGTTTCTTCACGTGCCTAAGAATACCTAACTTGCAAGACTGGCATGAGGATTAAATGAGATGATTGTAAAGTATCAAGCACAATGCCTGGCACATAATCAGACACAATAAATACTAGTTTCTATATCCCTCCGCTTGGCCTATTTAGTGCTAGTTTGAGCGCAGCATATGTCTTGGTTGTACATTCATCACAAATTCCTGGACCTCTGGCACATCAGATGTTCCAAGCATTCAGAGGTAATAAATTGGAGGGAACCCCTGGGGCTGTGGGAAGCCTGGCTTCCCAGCCCCTTAAGCAGACCACCTACTGCTGCCTGAAGCAGCCACCCTGTGAGGGGAGCCACTGCCAGACAAAGGGACAAGGGACAGACCTCCATCTGCCCCTCCTCCCTCTTGCCTCCAGCATGGAGGGCAGCCACAGTCCCCAGGAGATGCCTGGGAGAAGTTTCAGTGTTTCAGATGACAGATCAGCCCATGCTCTCTGACCCAGATTAGACGAGACCCAGAACCAGGCCATCCGCCTGTGTCACCAGCAAATGATTTTAATGTGCTCCCAAGAGACAGTAAGGAACACTTGGACCCGTAATACATGTAATCTGGCTGCGTTCTGCAGTGAGCCTTCGTAAGGCTGTAGGTTTCACATGTTCCACTAATATTTCACTGGCCTGTCAGCCGAGCCCATCCGTGGAAGCCAGGCTGCAAATTCAGCACTCTTTGTGTCCCCTGATAGTGGGGAAAGGGAGAGGCAAGGAAGAGGCAGAAGACTCAAAAGGAAATAAGAAAGAAAACACACTTAGGACCTAACTCAGAGGTTCTCAGAGTGTGGTCCCTGATCCAGCGGCATCAACATCATTCAGGAACTTGTTAGAAATGCAAATTCACAGGCCCTACCCCAGCCCCACGAATCAGAAGCTCTTTGATGGGGCCTAGCAATCTGTGTTGTCAAAAGATCTCATGCTAATCTGACGCATGTTATTGTTTGGGAACCACTGACCTAGTTCAACAATGTTTAGGTGACTAAAAATCTAAATTTGATGAGAAAAGCAAGAATCCTAGGGAAGGATAGTTACAATAAAGGAGAAAGCCTCTGGGTTTGGATCAGGAGGACTTAGTGTCTATTCCAACTCGAATGATTGCTATCTGTGTGGTCTTAGGGAGGTCATTTTCTGAATCTCAGTTTTTCCATGTGTGAAATGGGGCTGTTCAGACCTCTCCTGCAGAGTTGGGGGTTGGGATATACTCTCTGAGGATGACCTCACATTTATAAGCCAGTTCTTTTCTCCACTACACATCGAAGCTTCCCCTGTATATCATTAGGACTGGATTTTCAATCTATGACAACCAAAAATGTCTCCAGACATTGTCAAATGTCCCCTGAAGGGCCAAATTGCCACTGTATTAGCATTGGGATGTAGCATAAGTAACAAGCAAAAGTGTCTTACTCAGATCTAAGATTCATATATCAGCTTGTCTATCAACTAGGTGGCTTATCTCAGGCATGTCTAGTGACCTGTCTGAGCGATGGTTTCCTCACCTGCAGAATGATGATTATAACATGTACTTCATAGGAGTGGGGTAAGTTTGAAGAAGATGCTCAGTAAACTTGCAGCCCACAGTGAAAACTGGATCTTTCTATTCTTTTGCTTTGGCTGCTAAGAGGCAGAGGGATAGTGAGATGGACTTTTGATGATCTCTCCTAAATTACAAGGTCAGGAGCAGCCAGAGTTATGAAATAAAAGGAAGGCAAGCAGAGGTCACAGAGAAGGACAGGGTCTTCACCCTGCTGATCTCGGGATGACAAAACATCCCCCTTCTGGAAAAAGACAGTAGCAGGAAACTCTTTTGACAGGTCACATAATAGCCCATTTTCTCAGGTCCCCTTTCTGAAGCTCAAAGCCGAGTCAATATTGGAGTATCATTACAGTGTTCATGTGAGCATGGCAGAAGAGAAGGCAGGGAAGAAAAGGGAGTGGTTAAGAGCTTGAGGTTCTCAAAGAGCTGAGTTCCAACCCTAGCTCCGCATATATTGGTTCTGTGAGCTCAGCCAAATTACTTAAACTCTGTGAGCCTCAATTTTCCTATTGGTACAATGGGGAGACAAATAGTAGCTACCCCTTCGGGTCTTAGTGAGAATTTACATAAGATCATGCACGTGTAACACTCAGTTCTCAAAAATTATCATCACATTGTTGTATTACAGTCTTTGCAATGTCCTCATACTTGGCTAAGATCAAGACAGACATGCTTGATAAAACTAAAGATACTGTCTCTTAGCCATGATCACAAACATGATACATTTCGTACAATGAGAAACTGCTTCAGCATTTCACTCTTGATCACTTGGTCCTTTAAAGGCGAGTTATGAACTTAGGGGTCATCTATACAGAGAGGCTGCAACTTTCACCAAACCCAGAAAGAGTAACCACGGTACAACTTTAAAAGAAGACTTTGCTTAATATCCATAGGGGTAGTGTGTGCATGTGTGTGTGTGTGTGTGTGTGTGTGTGTGTGTGTGTGTGTGTGTAGACAAAAGAGAGAAAGACTGATCAAGAGACTCTTGATCTTGAACTCAATCACAATAAGAATCTCTCACCTCTAGGACAGAAAGGAAGACCCATTCTCCATATCATCATTTACTGACCACTTAAAACTACATGACTCACTTTATCTGCACAACAATAATTTGAGGTAGATGATCCTACAGTCCCCATTTTATGCTTGAAGAAATGAGGCTTATAAGGCTGATTATATGTATACCTTAAACAGAGAACTGATCTAATTCAGTTATTAGATTTTACAACCAATCTTTGTCGTCTGTTTCACCATCTAATATTTTCCACAGTCAGAAGAATTATCTTCCTCTGCATTAAGCTCCAAGTTGCTCTGAGACCTGATTTAGGAAGGTGAGAGGAACTGGACTGAAGCCAGGGTCAGGGGGTGGATTTATCGTCTTCTTCAAACATCTTTATATCCAAGCCAGACACAGCCCCAGGGAGGGAAAGTCACAGAGCTGTAGATACCTTCCTACATTCTGTACCAGAAGGGGGCTCCCATCCTGGGTTGTGCCAGAATGTCAACTGGTGGAGGGGGTGAGGGGGAGCTCCAGTCCAGCCACATCCAGTGCCATTCTGGGGGATTGAAGTCCTCCTTTCATTCTTGAAAGTTACCAGATTTCACTGTTTCACTCAGTCTTCATTTTCTGAATCCCAGTTAATCATACATATAATGTTTCTGAAATCTGTCCATTTACTTTGGGGTTGCATTGACTGAGCCATCTATCTCTGGACTACTTGGGTGGCGCTTCAGACATACATAGTTGCATCTTGCTTTCCTCCTGAATTCTCTAAAAGTTAGAAACAGTTTGGGACAGATCATCAGAAAGATGTTCACTCAAAGATAGAGTTGGGGGGCATTGTAGAATTTGATTAGGTGACTAGTAGGGTTGTCTGATAATGCAAAGACTGGCTGGGAATTGTTTGTACCATAAAACGTTCAGTTCTTCTATGCATAATCCAATAGGAAAATTCTTCCCCATGTCAGTGAAAAAAACCAAACAATAGCATGCTTTGTAACTGGGCTCACAGATTTTGATTTCTAAGGCATTCTCTGCCATTGACCCTCGAGCTATATTGCTCACTCGGCAATGGGAAATGATGTAAAGGAACTGATGGACATAGCCTATATTAATCCCTAATCTAGTAAAACTCCGGTTCACACTGGAGCTAAACTTGTCTCTAAGGTTTTGAGCAACATTTGCTCTTACCATCTCTCCCTCTCTTAGACACATCTGGACTGCTGGGTTCCAGGCTAACTGGAAATGAAACAAAAGCTAAACTCTTACAGCCGGAAAACCTGTTTATTTTTAATTGATGGTCTTAAAAAATTGTGTCTGGGAGGAAATGTGGTTTAATTGTTAAAACTGTGAATGATCTCTAATGTCATGAGTTCTAGTCTCTTTGAGATTCCCAACGAATCACATAAGACCTTTGATGATTTAATTTAAACTAAAAGTGGCCTAGTTTTCCTGGTGAGCACTAAGAGCCTAAAATTAAAGATGTGATTCACATGCACATATGCATCTGAAATGGAGAATTTAATCGTGGGAAAGGAGGATGATCAAACCTGACCAAGTAAAAGAACCATTAGGTATTGCTTTTAGGGAAGCATATCATTATGCTGATATTTTACAAAATTTCTACCTACAAACCCTAAAGATTCGGTTCTCAAAATGAGTTTAAAAACACCCCCTCCCAGAAGTTTTGAAAATAGTAATGAATATTGTAAACAATTTTCATTATATCAAAAAGCCCAATAGAATCTGTATGTGTGTCCTTGATAAAGCTATGCAGATATATTGCTTAAAACACTAAACTTGTTTTTAGCTAGAGAAACGCTACTCAGCTGGAGCACTTAAATCCTGAGCAGAAAACCTGATAGGCAGTCTTTGAGTAATGAAAATCCAAAAATGAATTTTTATCACTAATTGAAGTCTGTTTGCTAAATCAAAGCATTTAAAATATGGAGTCTATGAGGAAAAAATATAACAAAGAAGGTACAAGATGAAGGTGGTTGTTTGTTACACCATTGGGTGATTGGATTGTTTTGAGGAAATTGGAGAAGTGAGAGAAAGAACTAAAATGAATATAAAAAGAAAATAGAGTATAAAATTTTAGATGTGAGGAACTAACTGATCATTAATAATAATATATTTTATTCTTGCAAGTTGCTAAGAGAGTAGATTTTAAATATTCTTTTCACAAAAAAGATGTGAAGTATGTGAGGTAATGCATATGTTAATTAACTCAATTTACTCATTTTACAATGTACACATATTTCAAAACAACATATTGTAAATGGTAAATATATTAAAATTTTATTTGACGGTTAAAAAAATTTTAATTAAGCAAGTAAAACAAACAAAAAAATAGATTAGCCCGCAAACAATTCCCAAAGCTTTTATAAATTGAGTAACAGATTATAATGCCACCTAATGGTTGGAGGAGTTTTTGTTTTGATCATTTATTTAGACTTCATTCAGTTATCACTTCTCCAACAAAAGCAGAAAATAATTGTTCTCTAAATAGGATGCTCTAAGGGCAGGATGCCCTAGATATTGCCAAGGTGTCTTCAAGTGTGTTTTAAGTGTGTAGTTCCAAGAATATAAACCCCTGAAACACTGATGGACCACAACTCGATAGTTTGCAGAGTGGCAGGTGGGAGGCATTCTTTTGGTGGAAATTTCTTCCCAACAAGCTATGAACAATACACTGCTACCAACCTGTAACTATCAGGTTACTTGTGGGTCTACTTACTACTCAACACATAGACACAATTCTGTTTGAAAATGGACTTGCCCGGGACCAGCAAATGCGCAGGGGTAGTGCAGCCAACCTCCCAACAGCACTCGTGGCCGACACCATTCATCAACTGGAGAATCTTGCCCAATGACAAACTTTTTCAACCCAGCATTCCAGGCAATACTACTAATACACTGAATTTGGCATAAATCCTATTTGCCTACCCAGTCTTAAGACAACTATGTCACATAAGTTTGAGATCTCATTCTTGGAAGGCAGTGAGGCCTAAGATGAAGAGCATGGGCCCCTAGTCTTCTTAACTTGGTTTCAAATCTCAGCTCTATCACTCAACTAGCTTTGTGTGCTTGAGCAAGTTACCTTGCCTCGCTGGGTCTTGGTTTACTTCTCTCTTAAATAAGGGTTATATCACCCAACAGGATTACCGTAAGGATTAAGGGAGATAACATTTCCAAGTCAAGCAGCATAGTGCTTAGAATTGAGTATGCTCTTAACAAATGCTAATTCCCTCTCCTGCCAAAATTAATCACTCAAGAAGTCATGTATCTTACCTAGAACTCCCAATTCTGTCTTTGGCACCCATACCAATCTCCCTAGTTTGGACCCTTCAGCTCTTGTGTGCAAAGTAGTCTCCCATTATTCATGGGAAATACATTCTAGGACCCCCCCCCAGGGGATACCTGAAACCTTAGATAGTACTAAACCTTCTATATTTTATCTGTTTTCCTATATGTACATACCTATGATAAAGTTTAATATATAAGTTAGGCACAGTAAGAGATTAACAATAACTAATAATAAAATCAAACAATTATAACAATACTATAACAAAAGTTGTATGTGGTCTTTCTCTCTCTCTCTCTCTCTCTCTCTCAAAATATCTTATTGTGCTGTATTCACCTGTTTTTAGACTGTAGCTGACTGAAAACAAAACTGTGGATAAGATGGGACTACTGTCATTAATAATAAGAAGAAAAGCTTGAGAAAAGGACTAGATTAACTCTACTGTGAATTTTAAAGTATGTTAAATAGCTAAATACAGACGGAGAATTGCCATTTTGAGCTATCAGTTCTTATTTGTGCATACTCATTGACCCTGTTCAACTAACAAGTGTTAATAATCCCATTGTGTCTAGTGTAGCCAGTCATCAATAGTTAAATCTATGAAGCCATGTACCTAGACCACCAGAGCAAAGTGAAGAAACGCAGTTAGGAGGCAGAACTGAGCCAATCCACCATTTCCCAGGCCATTTCTGGCTAAAACCTTCATTCTCGATCCTGTGACAATGAAATCATTTGCTCAGCAACCCATGCAATCTTTCTCTACTTCCTTCCTCTGGACTAAATAAAGCTTGTCCCCAAGCTCTCAGCGCCCTGATCCCCAGGGCAGATACCAGCCTCGCTGAATCCATGAGCACAGAGGGGAAACCCAAAGAAGCAACAGAGAGAGAAGGCTACTACCTTGATCTACTTCCAAACAGCAACCCTGCTGTTTTGGATGGGCAGACAGGAGCTGTGAATGTAATTGTGACCAATGCCGAGATTAAACCCATGAATGATTTGGCTTGAGCTTTTAAGAGTGATCAGAATTGTGAAGCATAGCCGTGTTTACAGGTTTATAGATCTGCCTGGGGCATCCGACACCCTTGACTATGATTTATTATTCCAGGACAGAGATTATCTCAGACTGGGCTGGAAATGGATCTTGGCTGAGTTATTTAACTCACCGGATGCAATGTGTGAGAGTTGATGGCCTTGTTTCTCAATTTGTCAGTTGTAAAGGGAGTCCCCAAGGCTCAATTTCAGACCCAGTATTGTTTACATAGCCCGGCAATAATACATCACATGTGGCAAAATATTACAAATTCATTTTTATGCTGATGATATGGCTCATGCATAATAGCAGCTAATGTGCTTCTCTTTTTATTTGAAATTGCAGCTAACTTTCTAAAGGCACAAAGGGCCTTTTGTGTTTGGAACCATAAAGAAGAGAAAGTGTATGACAGTTTTTAGAAGGACTAATGAAGGGTTTGATCGGCGCGGCTACCATCTGTAAAAGAGCCCCATTACAGCAGTTACGGTCATTATAATACCATGGCCTCTGAAGGTATCTGTCAGGATTTTTCATACTATTATTATTATTATTATTGTTTGGGAAGCTATGGAAAATGGCTTCCCATTTTGCTATTTGTATTTAGATGATGGGAAAGGAATCATTTGATCGATGATTTCCATCTGCTACTTTATTCAAACAGCCCCCACCGGTCATACGAGATACTTTAGCACATGTACTAAGTACTAAAGGCTACACTTTGTTTAACATTTGGAAGTTGCCTTCAACAATCTCCATATAAATCAACTCAGTATGAGTCACAACAAATTGCCTGCGCTCTGTTTCTGGGGAATCTTTAGCAGGAAAAACACAGGCATATTTTAAGAAAACACAATGAGGCAGAAGCTGCATTGAGTTTCTGGTTTTAGAATCTGAGACTGCCAACCATAGGCATCTTTCTCAAGAAAGAACAGCGCCTTTTAAATAAGATTTCATGCTCTATGACACTAACAAATCAGAAAAATAAACAGTTAAAACAGCAACTTCCTCAGGAATTTGGTGTGTTTTAAATGAACATTTACAAAAAGGGAAAGGAAAAAGACAGAGCCATTTCATACTTTCTTCAGATATTTTCTAGCCCTACAAAACCCTATCTTTTCCCACACAGAAAGATAGCCAGTAGCTGCGTGGCCACGGGTAATTTGGATTTAATTGTGTTTGCTTAAGCCACACATTCCGCTCCCAAACCATAAAAATGAATCCTAGAAATCACAACAATTTGAAAACTCTGGAGTCTGTGTCCTGTTTGCTTTCTCAAAGGAAGATTCCCAGGAAAGATTTTATTGCAACCTGTGTGTTTACCTTTGGGATCTTTCTAACACAGAGAACCTCATTTAGAAGGATGTATATATGGAAGACCAAAAGATGCAAACACAGCGCCCCCAAGCAGTGCTATCAGAACTAATGGTTAGAGGTCAGAGAAAGCAGGAACAGCTCGCAAGTCTTTATTCTCATTTGCATCCATTTGTGACAAATATTTACTAAGTACCTACTCTGTGTGGAGGAGGAAAAGTACAATGGCAAGCACACAAGCCTAGAATCAGGTAGACCTGAGTTCAGTAAATGACTTCACAACTTTCTAAATCTGTGACCTTGGGCAGATCAGTTTACTCCTCGATGCCTGGTATATAGTAGAAGGTCGTTAAGATTTGTCAAGGAAGTACATGACTCAGCTTTTGTTTTTTAATCTATAATATGCGTCTGTCAGAGCCTATCTTGCAGGGTTATTGAGTATGTTGATGAGAAAAAGGATGGATAGTGCTTTATTGTTGCTACTCTTCTTTCATTAGTAGTCAGTGGTCCCTGACCTTTGGTCCCTGACCTTTGGTCTCATAGAGAAGGCAGACAAGCAAATTAACAATTATTCTCAGTGTGATTGAAAACCAAACCAAACTGGGGGCAGGAGACAGCATGGTGGTGAGACCCAGAAAAGACTTCCCAGGGGAAATAACTTCCAAGTGAAGTTTTATAAGACGAGTAAAACCCAGCCAGGCAAAAGAAGAGGGTTTGGCATTCCAGCAAAGAGATTAGGATACATAGAAGCCAAGAGGCGTAAGGGCATGCCTTTCCCTGGCAGATTGCTCTGTGCACCGCGACTCCCAGGCACAGAGGGAGGGAGAATGGGCCTGATGGAGTAGGCTGCACGCAGCTGTCTTCATAGGTCTCGTGGGCTGCACTGAGGAACCTGAAAGGTGCTCTGAAAGCTGTGAGATGGGCAGATTGTGCAAGGACTCATCACATTCTTCATCCAAACTAAATGCCAATGATGGGAGCACGGATAAGAAACCTGCAAGCAGGAAAGTGTCTATTGCTGCTGGGCAGTAGAGAGGTTCCAGGATCCAGGTCTCACAAAAGCTGCCAGAAAATCTGCAGGAGCCACCAGGAAACCTGTTACTGTCCTGAAGCATTCAACTCTAAGGGGATCCCTAAGTCTTAGAGTTTTAATACTTTTATCCTAGTCTTTTTAGTTCAACGTAGCCTGTTTAGGAATCCTAGTCCTGGAATTCCTAAACTAGATTGCTAATCTCTTCTACTGTCATGCATCACCTAAAGAAAGGAATCCATTCTGAGAAAGGCATTGTGAGGCGACTTGGGCATTGTGCAAACATGAGCACCATAGAGTGCACTACACAAACCTAGCTGGTGAAGCCTACCACACACCTGGGCTATGTGGTATAGCCTATTGCTCATAGGCTACAAACCTGTATAACACATTACTGTACTGAATTCTAGAGTCCATTGTAACACAGTGGTTAAGTGTTTGTGTCTCTAAAAGAAAAGGTGAGGTAAAAATACAGTATTATAATCTATGGCACCACCACCATCTGAGCAGTCCTGTCGTTGACTGAAACGTCATTATGCAGTACCTGTCTGTACTTTTACATTTTTCATCTCATGAGACTTTTATCTTAATTTTCACCTCCTTTATTTTTATGCTTCTAACCTTTTATCTTACTAGCTTCAAGCTTTTTATCTTTTGTTTTAAATATCACCCATTTTATCACATGTACCTTATCTTACAAATATTTTAAATTTTATTTTTAACTAATACTTTGTTGCCTTCCTTTACTTTTTTCTAGCCTTTCTGGCAATGTTTTAGTTTATTCACTTCATAACTTTTTAGCTTCTTTTTCTCTTTCATTTTATTTTTCTCCCTCTGCTTCTTTGTTGCCTTCCTTTTCTTCTATTTGACCCTACTTTTTTAATTGTCTAGGAAGACAAATGCTGATAGAAAAGGAAGCATGGTAAGATGCTACCCTAGACAGAAGCAGCCGGACAGTCATCCTTCCCCTCAGGTAACTCTGCAGACTCCCCTCCCCACCCTTCTCTGCCCCTGGATATCCTTACAGTCTTGCAACCTCTAAAAAATACAATCTGAACCCCCTTCCTCTGCCCACAATTCCACCCCTGCCAGCTTTACTAGTGACTTGCCTAACCCTTAAAGAATGAATTGAGAGATAAAGAGAGAGAGAGAGAGAGAGAGAACTTGCTTGCAGAGACTAATACTTTAGCCCCTTCTCGGGGCTACATCTCTGTGGCAAAGTACACAAAAGCCATTACAGTTTTTCTTTCTGACATGATATCCAGCAGGCCTTATAGAAATGTATGCATGTTTAGAATCCATGGCTCTGTGTGTGTGTGTGTGTGTGTGTGTGTGTGTGTGAGAAAGAGAGAGAGAGAGAGAGAGAGAGAGAAGAGACCAGGGACTGTTGTGCCCCTAATAGGAGGTTTTATACATTGTTAGAACCCATACGGGCTCTTGTAAAACCTCAAATGTTAAAGAGCAGGTGAGGCCACACATTTCCAGAATATGTGCCCAGATCTCCCCTGATTGTTCTCAGGACGAGAGAAGTAGATAAGTCTGAACTTCTCCACTTTGTTATTGTCTTCCTCAAGAGAGTAGAATTCTATTCTGAGGAGTATGGAATCTCTAAAGATCATTTAATCAACTCCCAAGGTCAAGACTGCTGTGCAACATAAGAGTGAGCTAGGGAACTGTTTAAAAAGCAGATTTTTAACTTGGATGGACTTAGAGTCTATAATACTGAGTGATCTATCACAGAAACAAAGAAATGAATGTCACATGTTCTCACTCATAAGTGGACCTTGTACAATTATCATAATACTATAAGAAAACAATTATCAGTAGTGGGAAATTGCCGGGGTGGCGGGAGGCCAGGATTGGCAGTAGTGGGATTCTGCCAGGGGAGGGGAGGGGCACACCTCATCAACAAGGGTTCCTGCATAATGAACATTTGTATCCCTAACCCTGAATCGTACCCCACATCTTTAAAACTAAAAATTAAAAATAATCAGATTTTGTAGACACTGTCCAGAGATGGTGACTCAAAGGGATGAGGTCCACATTTTTTGCTAGATGCCCTCAGGAGATTCTGATGTAGATGGCCCATGGGCTATACTTTGAGAAACATTGCCTAAGCCTGTTTGGACAAACTCTTTGAATACATTTATCCCTTCAGAACTCTCCCTTTGCAGACTCCCCTCCCAGAGGAGCCATCCTTTCCCTAAAATGGTTTTTGGCCCACTTTTGTACAACCTAAGTGTAACTCCTACCCAGTTCCAGGAAGATACTTCAAGTCCTTTTCTAAGAAAGCTCTAGACTGCCCTCACCCTTTCCAATACCCCACTCCACCATTATCTGGAAACACTCCCTAGGTGTCCAACTCACCAGTAAACCCCACCCTGGTGAGGAAACAATCCTGGTCCACCTTTGACAGAATGAATCTGATTTGTCAGATCCGGGATGAGCTGCTCCACCAGGCACCACAACAACAGTGGCTTCTCAGTACAGTGAGGCCATGGGCTGCATTTCTGTGGCTACTCCAGAGGACCCCCCCAGAGCAAGGTTCTCATCAACTGAATTCCCTTCTTGGAGTTCAGCCAGTTTGGGGGCCAGGGCCTGGGATACTGGACTTTGAGATGGATTTTGATGCTGCGTTTGTTCACTGATCTGTCAATTTTCTTTTTAAGACCTGAGAGGGTAGTGTGTTTGAATTCTGAGAGGGATGCAATAGAGGGGAAAGGCTAGGATGAAGAAGGTGCCAGACTACCTGATGAGGCCCCTGAGAAGGCAGCAGAGGGGAACTCGAACACATGGAACATGCGTGTAGTAGAAGTAGAAGTATGGGCTCCACAGCAGGGCCCATCAGCAACTCTACCAGGAGGCTGACATTGAGGAAGGGGTATAGTGGAACCAAGGTTTAAAGAGAATATAGAAGGAATTGGATTGCCATGGTGGAGGAGGGGAGAGAGAGCTTTCCAGGAAAATGAAGTAAGCTTGCTGCACTCCATTGAGATCCCAGTTAGTGTTGTTATTCCAGGATTTATTATGTTACCAAGTTATGTGGTCATGCAAATTTCCTCTGGTGGTTTTCAGATGCCAGGAAAAGGTGGATGATAGGCTGATCCAAGACTAGAGTTTTACTAATTCCATTCTGGAAAGACAGGAATGCATAGGAGCTTACTGAATATTTGAAAGGTTAGTTTTAGGAAATCTGGGCTGAACAATAAGGAAATAAAGACAGGAGGCAGGTGATGGATGATGAGAAAGTGTGTGGGGGGGAGGCAAGTCAAAGGTCCCAATTAATTCTAAGAGCAACTGAAGGCAAGGAGAGATGTGGATAAATGACCGGAAAGAATAGAGGGCCAAGTTAGAGAGTGGGATGCTGTTTCCTATGAAGAGGTTCCTGGAATTGACAAGGACCAGGATGTGACCATGGGAGTGAACCACTGAAATTGGATGAAGGAGAAAAAAATGACGTAGCCATGGAACTTGAGAGGATGGTGGGTGGGTTATTTCCTTGAAAGCTATTCCTTTGGTAAGCAGCCATAGTAACCCAAATGGAAAATTCCACCACAGACTACTACAGAGTTGATGGTGTTGAATCGTATCATGAGACACACTTCTGTGAAGAACGTCATTTATACCCATTACCCAGGGAAGGTGGCATCACATACAGGATTTGCTCCTATGTCCTCTTTGTCCTAAGCCTGTTTGGACAAACTCTTTGAATACATTTATCTCTTGAAAAGAGACTCTGAATGATATAAAAATGACTGCACCCTTACCTCCACTTTAAAAACAAAGTTTTATTTCTTAGCATAGAAAATTTTAAAAATAAAGACAAGGAGAAAGAAACTGAGAAAATGAAAAACTGTATACTGTATATTGAAATATCACCCTAAGAAGCACACCTCCATGTACATTTTAACATATATAATTCTAGGATGTGTTTGTGTGTGTATGAATGTATACACTTGTGAGCATTTTCTTTTCTTTTAAGAAATGAGAATTACACTCCTTAGCAGTATGAGTGTCTCATCTATTTAGTTACAAATAAATCTCCATGTCAGAAAAAAAAATCCAATGGCTTATTTTAAATTTTTTTTTCAACATTAGTTTCATTGTCTATCCTATTTTTTGGCTGAACTACAATTTATTAGATCCACTATTTTCTCATTTTTGCATGTTAGAGACAACACAGCAATGAACATCTTTGTAACTACATCTTTGGACACACCCATGATTACTTCTCCAGTCAATTTCCTAGAAAGCATCCTCCTCAGGGCTATACATGTCTTGATGTGTTTTTACATTGCCAAATTGTCATGCAAGAAGGTTCTATCAATTTAGCAGCATAAGAAGTGCTGGCTTCTACACATCCTCACAGGTATGAGGCATTATTGCCCTTTGGGTTGGTCTTTATCATCCCTGCCAATTCGATAGCTGGAATAGCTCTGCATTCTATTTGCATCTTATGGCCTCCCTGTGGTGCTAAATCATCTTCTCACACAGATGCATTCCTGGTCCCACCTTCGCCCCTTCCCAAACTGCTTCTTCCTACCTGAATTTCAGAGTTCTGCCCTGAATGTACATTGAAGGACACACTGAAGAAGAGACCCACAAAGTGTGTGTTTGTATTCACTATAAGAATGTTGTGGAAGGTTTAGACCATTATGAAAAATAAGGTCTTTTTTCCCTAGGACCTATTTTAGTTCTACGAATAGGCTTCTTCTGAATATCCAGTTTATTTTTATTGTATTCATACTGTGGAACGCACAACTGACAAATTAATTCCGCATGTCTTTTTGTGAACCAATTTCACTCTTCTAACCTTTCGACACTTATTTTCCCTTTGTCATATTTTCTTCAATTCTTTCTAATTTTATTGCATTTTGTTCTGGGGCATTTATGTAGCACAGGGTGTAAATAGGTAAGATGGTAATTAGTGATTGTGATTGTTATGTTGAGTGCCACCCCATGCCTTAGCCATCACTGATATTGAGCTAATGTGGTACTTCCCAGCATAGCACACAATGAAAATGATGATGTTGGTGTGTTTCACTCAGGGAAATGGAGGAGATTCCTCAAATCCAGAAAAGACTGTCAAGGGGTTCTATTCCCACCCTGTCCCATTCCCCAAGGTCTGGGAAGACCATTGTCTCTGAACACCTGTGGAAGCCCAGGGCTAATGGAACAAAAATACTTTACAAAAGCAAAGTTAATAAAAGTAAAAGAAAATTCTTCCTTGGCTCATGCCTATTTCAAAAGAAACACTTTTGCTTTTCCTCAGGTAAATGTATATTATTTAGATCTACTAAAAAGAAAGTGAGAACTATTCTCTAGTATGGAAGTTACAGACAGACAGCTACCAACCCTACTTTCTGGAATTTGTGTTTGCCTGTATTCCTCTTGCTCTTATCCACTCATGCTTCTTTAAAAGCATTCAATCCCTTCTCAGAGCCTAAAGGTGGCATCTCCTATTCAAGGGGACCATGGATCCTTTGGCTCTTTGTCTCCTAGGCTGACTCCCGCGTAGTCCCTTCTTTTTACTGCCTTCCTCCCTCTATGTCTTCTTGGGAGCATTCACCTCCTCAGCCATCTCTTGGATCTCTTCCCTTTGTTTTCTCATCGAGACTAGGATTCAGACACCTCAGTTCAATGTTTTCCCTCTCTTACAGAAGAATTAGCTGTTCCTCAGGCAGGCTTCGATCTTCTGGGCACACTGTTAAGCTGCCTTTCCTAGCACACTTGCACTTAGGTGGTGCACAAGAGAGGGTCTCACCTGTGCAATGTGAGCAGAACTGGCTGTGTCACTTCTGGATCCAGACAGTTGAGAGAGTGTATGTGTGTCTTCTTCACTCTGTCTCTCTTCTCCCACCTGCCAGCTGGATTGCACCAGGGTAACTTCAAAATCCCGTTATGAAGGTGGAAAGCCCTACAGTGGGAGAAGCATGAATCCCTGAATGAGTGCATGGAGCAGAACTTCCCACGAACTCCACTGGGCTGTGACATGATGGAGAAAAAAAGTTTTCATGGTTCAAGATTATGGAAATTTAGGAAGTTACTTGTTACAGCAGCTGATATATGCTAATTATGAACTCATTTTTCTTGTTTCCAAAGAAAGAAAAAACTGGCCCTTTTAGCTTTTTTATATTAAGTTTATTATGACCAATCACCAGAGGAACACAGATGTGGTTTTTGTTTGTTTGTTTATTTGTTTTTAAGGCAAGAGAGGTCTTAGAATTATTAAATTTTTAGAACAGTGTTTCCCAAAAGGAAGTTTATGGAATACTAGTTCCCCCCAGGAGTACATAGCAAAATGTAGAAAAGGGAGTTCTGTGACTTAATAATATTGGGGAGTGCAAAATTAGAGAAAACAGGCTTTCTTGCTGCAGGACTTCTCAGGGCCTTTAATATACAGCTGTACATTGCCACTCTCCACAAGGGGGCTCTGTTAAACAGACCCAGAAGACTATAGAACAAATCTGAGTAGAGCAAGAACTGGCTTCTTTCAGATGTGAGATTTGTACCTCTGAGTACACTTAGATGCAGAAGTCCCATTCCACTAGGACCCCCGCCAGCCTAAAGTGATCCCCCCAACAACCAACCTTTCAATGACTCCTTCCCTCCTGCAGAGGATCCAGTCTAGAGGCAACTATTCCATTGTCTGCCTCATCTTGCTGCATCAAACCCACCAAGATTGTGGCAATGTCACCACCCCCAGTGAAAGCAATAGGCCCCTGCCACCTCTGAATTCCTGCTGCTTGGAACCATCATGGGCTCTCTCCACAAAGGCAAAAGGAAAACTGTCTATGATTGCCCAACTTCTACTGCAGTTGAATACTTGATCTGGTACTGCTAAAGAGAAGGTTAGAGGGAGGCATGCCATGTCTGGCATGAAGGCAAAAACTGAGGAAGGACAACCAAGACTTCAACAGAATGGAGGAAACCAAGTTAGCAAGGTAAGTACTTGGAGTGTGTGCTTAGTGACAGTCCAGGGGGCAAGAGGCACTATTGTCCAAATGCTGTATGAGCACGTTGGCAGCCAACGGCCTACAAATCTGGCAAATAGAGTGCAGACTTGCGTCGGTTTTAAGGGGAAGACTGTCTGAACTTGCTCTGGATCACATCCAACTGAATGCTGTAATGCTGCAGTCTCCAAGCCTCAGCAACAACCCCAAACTGTAGCCACCTGCCCCTGCTTAAAACCCTAGATTCCATTCCCTGGAATGACTGTGGAGCACAGATCTCAGCAAATAAGGTTGCTCGTAAGATACTTTCAAGATGAACTAAATGTGAATCTTAGATTTTAACCTCATCTGGAAAATTGCTAGCATCAACACCAGGAGAGGTCTCTGTCAACTCAAGCCAGAAGGAGACAATGTGATCCCAAGAAAGAAAGCAGAACAAGGCCTGACCTCAGTGGTGCTCACCAATGACTTTTAACTGTCACATTAAAGACTAAAAAAAAGCAGCTGGCACTACAGAAATCATCCAGCCCCCAGGCAGGACCTTGGACTGCTTCTTGAGTATTTGAGTACTCAAGTCATTGTCTACCCAGTCGTGGCAGGGGAAACTAAACGTCCAGGCTGAAACAATACCCCTCATCTCTAGATGTCCAAGCCTAGACATTTGTGCTCCTCAAAGTCAAACCACCCCTCAATATCAGCACCAATCAGAATCCCAGCCTCTGCCAAGTTAAACTGAGCCCGGAATTGCCCTTCTGAGCCTCCACAGACAGACGCAAGATCTCTTCCTCTTTTATCTATCTTTCTCACAGTACTGCGCACACCAGAGCACAAGAGATACTTGCCAAACAAGTGAAAACATACATGAAATAATGCGTTTATGATCTCTAACTCCAGCCGAGGTATGGATAGTCTCTTTTGTTCACCGTCGGTTTCCTCATTGTATCTTCTAGTTGCTCTCCAACATCATGATCTCTGAGCGCTTGTTAAGCATACAATTCCCAGGCCTGCCATTAGACAGCTGGAAGCAGAGGCAGAGGGAAGAGCCCAGGAATACACATTCTGAAACCTCTACCCAGAGATGCTCTGCACAAGTCTGAAGAATGCTCCTCTGGGGTTCGTGTTCCATCCAGCCTCCCTCCCATCCAGGATGAACGGCCGATCTGCCTGCACCTGCTTACCTCCTGCTTCCCTGAGGACACCCATTGGCACTCCAGCCTCTTTACCACTTCCAAACCAGGAAGCCTCTGAAAAGAGTCAGACTTTTCCCAGTCTTTCCCATAATCCTGTCTCTAATGCCTTCCCCAGAATCTTGCTGCATTCCATGCAATTGCTCCCATAGATGTTGTCAAATGAGATTGCTCTCTGCTCCTCCATGTGTGGCAACACTCAGAATGTCTCCATTCTTTAAAAACATTCAGATTTGTCCTTCCTTCACTTCCAAGCCTGTTAAGCCTCCCGTCCACACCCCTGTTCTCCTTTCTCTACTTCCCTCTTACTCTCTAGTTTCCTCATTAGTCCTACCCAAAGTGTAGGAAGGCCCAGCCTACCTAATGAACTCTCTCCTGGATTTCCTGGGTTTTATAAAGGCTTGGCTCACTCACAAAGGGTCACTAGCAATCTTTCCCTCCTGTCTGAATGCCAGACTCTCCCCAGGATCTCGTCCCAGATGCTGCTATCCAACCATTGTCCAACCCACAGGGTGGAGGCTCCACACCAGCCCTCCACATGAGGATCTCAGCAGAGCCCAGGGCTCCCTCACACATGTTTTTACTGTAGCCCACAGAAGAAGCAAGGAACTGTGGCGTGGGGAGGATATATGGGGACCCACATTCTGGTGGTCGTGTTTTCAGCATTCCCACTCATTTCTAGCTAGAAACGGTTGCCTGACAAGGCTTAGAGCTCACAGTACATTTACACTTTGTTTAAAAATGAGATCATCACACCCATTAGGATTACTATAATTAAAAAAAAGAAAAACATTGGCGTGTATATGGAGAAATTGAAACACTTGTACACTGTCAGTAAGAATGTAAAATGGCATAGCCACTACGAAAAACAGTATAGCAATTCCTCAAAAAATTAAGCATAGAATTATCATTTGTTTTTTGTTGTTGTTGTTGTTGTTTTTGAGTTGGAGTCTCACTCCATCGTCCAGGCTGGAGTGCAGTGACATGCTTATGGCCACCCCAGCATCAACCTGCAGGGCTCTGGCGGTCCTTCCGCCTCAGCCTTCCAAGTAGCCGGAACTACAGGTGTGCACTACCACGCCCGGCTAATTTTTGATTTATTGTAGAGACGAGGTCTCCCCAAGTTGCCCTGGCTAGTCTCAAACCCACTGGTTCAGACAATCCACTCGCCTCGGCCTCCCAAAGTACTGGGATTGCAGGCTGAGCCACCGAGCCCGGCCAGAATTACCATTCGATCCACCAATTTCATTTACGGGTATATACACAAAGAATTGAAAGCAAGATCTCACAGAGATATTTGTATACCCATGTTCATGGCAGCACTATTCACAACAGCCAAAAAGTGGAAATAACCCAAGTTTCTATGGATGGGTGAATGGATAAGTGAAATGTGGTATATCCATACTATGGACTTTTATTTAACCTTAAAAAGAAAGGAAATTCTGATACAGGCTACAACATAGATGAACCTTGAAGATATTATGTGACGTGAAAGAAGTCTGACACAAAAGAATAAATATTATACAATTCCATGTATATGATATCCTTAGAATAGTCAAATTAACAGAGACAGAAAGTAGAATGGTGATTGCCAGGAGCTGAGGGGAGTGAGGAGGGAATGGAGAATAAGTATTTAATAGATATAGTTTCAGTTTAGGTTGATTCAGTTCTGGAGACAATGGTGATGATTGCACAACAATGTGAATATACTTAATGCCACTGAATTCTACACTTAAGAAATGGTTAAAATGGTGAGTTTTATATTATATATATTTTACTACAATAAAAATTGAGATCAGCACTTAATTATTAGAAAGGTAAGCCAGGCTCAGTGGCTCAGCCTGTAATCCCACGCCTTTGGAAGGCTGAGGTGAGTGGATTGCCTGAGCCCGTGGGTTCGAGACCCACCTGGGCAGCAAGACGTCATCTCTACAATAAATCAAAAAATCAGCCAGGCGTGGTAGTGCATGCCTGTAATTTCGGCTACTCGGAAGGCTGAGGCGGAAGGATCGCCAGAGCCCAGCAGGTCGAGGCTGCAGTGGCCGGGAGCAGCCACAGCACTCCAGTCTGGGCGACAGAGTAAGACCCCAACTCAAAAAAAAAAAAAAAAAAAAGAAAGGTATTAAAGTCATACTAACACCAAACTGAGGCTTTCTAGTTGACCAAATGAGGACTGAAATTGACCTGGAAAGCAGATAACTTTCTTACTATGTGATATAGTATTATCTATGATCACATTCCAGTTTCTCCTAAACCACCAGTAATATGTTTACCAAGTTTGGGGAAACATTCTAATATCTTATATGCTCACTATACAGATAAAGGAACAATTGATAATAAGTCCTAGACACAATAGATGTAATAAGTGGACTTCCCAAGGTCACACATAGTAAATGGCTTATTCTGATTTCTGATTTAATGTCAGTCCCATTAACCCAGGGTATTCCTTTCCCCCTCCCCCTTTTCTTCTCCTTTGGTATTCAAGACACTGAGCTCTTTTTGTTCTCCTCCTACCCATTTTTCTTTCTGTTTTTTAAAGTCTTTTTTCAATTAATAAACTTTATTTTTTAGAGCAGTTTTAAGTTAACAGAAAAACTGAGCGGAAAGTACAGAGAATTTCCATATGACTTCCCCTCCCCCAGCTTCCCCATTATTAATGTCTTGCATTAGCATGGTATATTTGTTGTCACTGAAGAACTAATACTGATACAATATTATTAACTAAATCTATAATTTGCATTAGAGCACACTCTTTGTGTTGTACGTTCTACTGGTTTTGACAAATGTATATTGACTGGTATCCACCACTACAGAATCATACAGAATTGCTCCCCTGCTCTAAAAATCCCCCATTTGTTTCTCTTTTTTCACCCAAGTTTAGAGGTTTCCCATTGTTCTGACCCTGCTCTGTTTCCCTTCTTGCCCTATTCTCTGCCTAGGAGGGGCGATTTCCATCCCCACATTTTCAGGAATCGCTTCCATCTTGACAACTCTCCAGGTCAAATCCCTGTTGGCCTCTGCACATCTCCACTTGGATGTTGGAAGAAAGCCCATTGTGTTGTGTGTCTCCCCCCCCACCCCTGACCACTATTTCTCTTAATGACAAGCCTCCTCCTAGTCACCTCATCACCCTGGAATCAACTTTGACTCTTCTTTTCTTATCCTTTGAGGCAGAGGACTTAAGAGGGGGAGGGAGGCAGTGACAGGTTGGAATCATGTTTGCAATGAGCTTAGACTCTCTGGCTACAGGAATCTATCTTCAAGTCCTCTGACCCATGCAAGGTGGATAGCAAAAATAATGACCTGGCGAGCCAGCAGCCACTTTCACAGAAGAAGCACTTCTTTGTGTCAACCCAGGAAAGACCCCTCCCTCTATTTTCACATCAAAAGGTCTTTCCCTCCCCACCCCTTCTGCTTCTTTTTATGTCTTTTTTTTCTGATCCAGGCCTTGGCACCGGTGAGAAGGAAAGTCAGAACAAGACCAGATTCGCTGGTCACCAATAGAATTTTTGAGATTATTATCTGAGGTCAAAGCTCAAAGAAATCATTAAAGTTTTATTTAAATATAAACTCAATTATAAGCGAAAAATGTACTATACAAAGCTGAGTCTGACCCACTGTTTGCCCTCTAGTAGCTCACTGAAGACTTGAGAAGAAACTTAGGTCAATGAACCAAAAGTCAACTTGATTTGTGTCGTACTGGACATCAGAAGATGGCAAAGGAGTTGGGATTGTGTCCAGGTACGTGTAACCAGAAACTGACAGCAGTGGCATAACCAAATAGGGGTCATTTTCCCCAAATAACAAGAATCGCAGAGTTAGGCAGGTTCAGAAGCTCCTTGAAGTCATCAGACACCAAACTCCTTTTATCATTCCCCTCCTACCATTCCTCGTTTATGACTTTCATCTTTGTGCCTATAAGATGACTGCTTGCACATCCAGACATCAAGTATGGGTTTTAATATTTTAAAAACAACAGGTAACAGTAAAGGTCAAAGGGCATATGTCAAGTGAGACTGTCTCTCTTCACCAGGAAAATAAGAACTGTCCTTGAAGTTCTACCTAGTCCGTGTCCACTTACATTTCACTGGCTACAACAGTGTCATAGGGCCACCTTAGGAGCAAGTGAGCTTGAAAATTCAAATTTGTAAGGTGGGCACATTGCTGCCCTGAACAAAATTAGAGATCAGTAAGAAAGAAAAATCTTGGACAAGCCGGCCACCACATAGTGAGGACACTTCATCAGCTCTCTGGAGAGGTCCTCCATCCCCACCAAACCTTCAGATAGCTACAGCCCCACCAAAATCCAAGGCACCCACATGAGAGACTCTCAACCAGAACCACTTACCTAAGCCCCTGGATTTCAATCTTAGTCCATTTGGGCTGCTATCACAAAAATGCCATAGACTGAGTGGCTTATAAACAATGGAAATCTATTTCTCATAGTTAGAAGAAGGGAAATCCAACTTCAAGGTGCCAGCAGATTCAGTGGCTGGTGAGGACCTTCTTCCTGGTTCATAGACTGCCATATTTTTGCTATGTTCTCACATGGCAGAAGGGACAAGGGGTGACCCTGGGGTCTCTTTTATAAGGCCACTAAGGCCATTCATGAGGGCTCCACTCTTATTACCTAATCACCTACTAATGTCATCACATTGGGAGTTAGAATTTTAACAGATGAATATTGGGGAGATACAAACATTCCATCCATAGCAATTTATAATCCCCAGAAATGGTATAAAATCATACATGATTATTGATTATTTAATTAAGTTTGGGGTCAATTTGTTATGCAGCAATGGATAACTAATACAGAAATGAGGAAAAGGAGATAGAGGGAATGTGAATTGGGCAGCTAGCTATGTTTATCACAAAGAGGGAATAGCTAACTTTCTTTTGGAGTTGGGGTACAGATAAACCTTTACAGAGGAAATAATACCTTAGTGAGGAATATACGAATTAATAGCTTGGCTGAGAAGAAAAGTGTGTGGGGAAGTCCTTTCAGATAAGGAGAATACACGCACAGCTCACTGAGCCCTCAAACAGTGTGTTTAGAGGGAGCACTGCTACTTCCATCTGGCCTCAGTCTGTCGGCAGCACCAGCATGTTGGGGGTGGAACGTGTTGGGGGAGAGAAGAGTGAAAGAAGCAGAAGATGTATGCAAGAGCTGAGTCATAAGGGGTCTTGAAATTCTTGTTAAAAAAATCCTAGGGTTTGATCTCACAGGTAACGAAGAGCCACTGAAGGCTTTGAGGAGGAGATAGTCATGGTCAGATTTTATTCAAAAAAGATCGCACTGGAAATAGTGAGATGCATATACTAGACACAGACTTCTAGACCATTTAAAAGAAGATTCTGTTCATACAATAGATGCCCAGTATTTGGCGGCCACACCACATTTAGGTACTTTAAGTTTTACGAAGATCATGGACCCTCTCCATGAGGCCTATGAGCTGTGGAGTATCCTGCATCCTTAGATCCCAAAACCAGGTCATGCGCAATGGGTAGAGTACACCTGTTTGGCTCTGGACTTTGAGCTCCGCGTGAATCAGACTCTGATACTTTAGGCGACGCCTCACCTTGGGGGTCCTCCTGAGCCTCAGAGCAGTCCTTGCCTGCAAAATGAAGATAATGATGACATCTACCACGTAGCCATGAGTAAGCCCCAGAAATTACTCATGTAAGGATCCCAGCAAAATTCCGGCCAAGTGACAGGATGTACCTAACACTCCTCTGCTGATGGCCTCATTTTACCTCCAAAACTGTTCATGAGCAAGATGGTTTGGGGCCAAGTGACCCACTTCACAAGTGAGGGAAATGAAACAAGGATGGTTTACAATTCATGGCAGAGCTAGGATTTGAATCTGGGTTTCTTGATTGTCAGTCCAATGCCACTCTACTCAGCAATGACACACGGCCAAACAATTATGCTGGGACTTGTTTCTGGTGGTGAAAATAAAAGGCAAGAAACTCCAGTGGAAGACAAAATGAAGAATCAAAAAAAGGGCAAGGGATTATTTCCACAAAATTGATCTTCAGTCTTCTCCCCCCCGCTCTCAGTCCATAAGTCTCAGTCCATCTTGTTACCACTCCCACTTACTCTTATTTATAAGGTGCCTTAAGATAGCCAATGGAAAATGACCATGTTTTTCTATGAATTATTTCATTTGATCTTTTGTTTTATTGTTCAGTGAGTAAGCAGCAGTTGGCACTTAGTTTTATCACATACATACAGGCATATTATCTTCATTTAAAAGAAATTAAGGATCTAGCATGGGCTGGTTATTAAAGATGAACAAGGAAGATCTCAGCCCTTGACAAGTCTAGTGCTCAGTGGGGAAGATCGGCCTTGAACAAACACCTGTCCTGCCAAATGACAAACCCTTTCCTAGAGGGATAACCAAGCTGCCCTGAAGAGCAAAGATAAATAAACATTTCCATTTAGTTCAGGGTGGCAATAAGGAGAATGACTGTCCCCCAAAGCCAACGAGGATACACTTGATTTAGATTTTCAAGGAAAAGTAGACGCTCACTAGAAAGACAGGCGTTCGAGTTGAAGAGGGTTAGCATAGTGATGCCCAGGAGCATGAAAGGGAAACTGTTGGAAGAATGTAAAGAATTTTGACACTGCCAGAGAGAAGGGTGCATAGGCAAGGAGAGGAAGAAGGTGAGACTGGAAAGATAGGCTGGGGAGGCAGGACTTAATTTTGAAGAGCGAGAAGCACCTAGGATGTTTGTATGCACTGAGTTCAGCCACTAGACTTTTAACAGAGGCACCACCTTCCATGGGATTCCCTTTCTGATCCTGTGTCTTGTCTTACAGTGCTGAAGTTATTCACACCACAGCCCCCTATGGTGAATGCAAACTATCCATTTTATTGGGGACTGAATCTGTCCCTTCTGTGACACCACGGGAACCACCAGTGAGACATAATGTGAGTAATTTACATGATCCAGAGACACTTAATCTGTGCTAGATCCATTTGTTCATGAGGGTGATTTATCAAGAAAGCAAACCCACTGCCAAGATGAGGGAGAAACTTCTGGAGTTTATTTACACTTGCCAGCAGGACGGTCACGTCACCGCACTTCACATTCAGTCAGCTGCTGTTCCCTGACCACATTACTGCTTCCCCCTCCTTTGCACAGGACTATTTGGAAAAGGAACCTCGCCTTTCAGACTGAGGCACCATGTGGATGGTTCGTCACTTGGCAGGATAGATGTTTGTTCAAGGCCTATCTTCCCCACTAAGCACTAGATTTCTCAAGGGCTGAAATCTTGCTTATTCATCTTTAAATACCCAATAACCAGCCCGAGCTAGATCCTCAGTTTCTTTTGAATTAAGATAATATACCTGTATGTATGTAACCAAGCAGAAAGGCCTTGGAGTCCACAAAAACTGTCAAAAGCCCCCCAGGCTCCACTGATGTGATTTGCAGCCCTCGTTGTCGTCTTATCTAAGGGCCAACCTGGGTGCTCTGTGAAGACACTGGGCGCCAGTAGGACTGAAGAAATTATTTATCACCTGCAGTGTCCAGGATTGCAAGAGGAGAGAGAACCAGAAAACTGCAACCTCCCATGGTTCAAGGAACACCCTGCCCAAATATTTTTCTGCACCAGGCATTTATTGCCCGTCTCAGCAGCCTTCTGGATTCCGGCTCTGGGCCAGCGTCGTGCCCTGTGGGAGGAAGCCCATGCCATCTCCACCATCCCATCTAGTCCTCTCAGATGACATCGGACCCAGCCAAGGAGCATACCAATCTGACTGGAGATGGACCGCCTCAGTGCCCGTGAGACACATAAGTATCTCGGGGCCAGGACCTTGTGTTGTTTTGTAACATAAGCACTTTCCACCCAGGGCACATAAGTCAAGGAGGGTTTGATTGTGGAGTCCAACTAGTCACTATCACAGTGTTATTATAGCCTCCCATTCTTCCTCCTGATTACTCCACTCAACATAATCTACAGTGGTCAGTGATAAACCTGCTGGCACTCAATTTATAGGCAAACAATTCCCGTCTCTTGTCAGGCACTTATCTTTTCCAGCAGTCAAAGGAAAACTATATATAGTGTCTCTCTGGCGTCTAGTCGTCTTTTTTTTTTTTTTTTTTTGACACAAGGTTTTATGTTGGGTGAAAGAGAGTAGAATTTAACTTCTCTCTGAATCATAACAAATGGTCATGTATCCGGGCAGGCTGGCAGTGGTTATCAGAAGAAAAGGCAGAAGAGGAGGAAGATCAAGGCTGGGGATGAGTGAACCCCAATGCACAAACCTGATGAGACAAAAGCAGAATCAGTGTTGGTAAATAAAACGGCAACAAAACTAATGACCAAGGGTCAGTTTATAAAAGCCCTCACCACTTCTTCCCAAACTTGGTGTCATAGTAATGCCATAGGAAGTCTGTACAGCATTTTATTTATGAAACATTTTCAAACTATTTAATTGCATTCCCATAGCAATCCCATAAGACAAGTTGAGATAAGAACTACTCTCTTCTTTAGATGCGAAAATAGACATATCAAATGTACTTGCCAAAGGCCATAGCACTGGTGAGTAAGGAAGAGAGGGATAAAAACCCAAGTTTTCTGATGTTTAATCCACTGCTTTTTCTATTCACTTCACCATAGTATTTATTCAATTTAGACTAATTCAGTGGCACCCCCACAGTCACACACACACACACACACACACACACCCCACACTCGCATGTACAGTGCACACACACGCACACCCACACTACAGGTAGGAGGAAACAACATAGAAGAGTGGCCAAAACTTTTCTCTACGACAATATTTATAATATTCTCTATCCTCTACAGAGATGCAATCGATTACTGCTTAGAAATGATTCTTAGCACTTCAGACAGAAAGCTAAAATTAATTAGAAGTCAGCAAAAGAAATTTTCACCTCGTTGACAATTTTCTGCCCTCTACTTTCATGGAAAAACAGAAAATCCCCAAAAAACCAAGTTGATGTAAGAGACGAACTAAAATTATGACTCAAGATTACTCAGCTCAATTCCCAAACATACGTCTCTAGACCTCCACTGCATACGCGGAACGTATGCATCTCACTTGCTGTCCTTCCCCTACTAAGACAGAAGGGATCTGTGCAGCTGAGGTAAAAGTGCATTGAGAATTAAAAACCAAAAAGGGGTTGTGGTTACCACGAATTTAAGAAAACAGTGCTCCCCATTTCCCGAGTGATCCAGGTAGCAAGGCTTCTCTCTTCAGGACTTTGAAAATACTTGCAACAACATGAAATCATCATTCACGATAGAAAAGCACCTGCCGATCACCTTGAAGTTAATTTTTAAGAACTAGACCCAGTCTTTATTCCAATTCCAAATCAAATTCTTCTCCAGAAATGCTATGACAACCTAGTGTTTCTTTTCCCACTTCTAGTCCTGGCCATATTTGTTTCTAACAGGACTTCCTCAAAGGCAGCACATCTTGAATGAGGACTGTTCTGGGAAGTTATGTGTGATGTAAGTGTGTGAAAGAGATGGTTTTAGGCAAACTGGAGACAAATTCCAGACTTACGACGTGCTTAGCGGTGTTTGTCAGATGGAGGGCCAAACCACATGAGTGTCAGGAGGATGGAAGGAAGCTGTTTTGACCCTAAACAGAAAGAGAGACCGGACTCCAGACAAAAAAGGCCTTGGTCCTCACGGAAGAGAGGAGCTGGGGTGATGTTGGCCTTTGAAGCAGAGGAAACAGGACTTGCTCTGCCCTTGAGAAGCTCCCAGTCCAACAGAAACAGACTATCAAGGCAATAAGTGCTGTGCACAGGAACAAAAAGCTGCAGGGCCCAGGAGAAGTTGTCTGTCTGATAGTGTAGTTCAAACAAGGTTTAACACTGAGGGTGACACCCAAGAGGAGGATTTTTCTAGATAGGGAAGGGCTGGGGACACTCTAGTTGAAGGAATAGCTTGAGCAAAACTAAAGAAATCGTAATGGGTGAAATGGTGGCCCCCAAAAGGATATGTCAGCATTCTAACTCTTGCAACCTGTGAATGTGACCTTATTTGGGAAAAGGGTCTTTGTGGATGCCATTGGGATAAGAATCTCAAATGAGATCACCCTGGATAATTCAGGAGGACCCTAAATCCAGTGACACACAGAGAAGAGACAAGTGTCATACACAGGAGAGACACACAAAGAAAAGAAGACCATATGAAGAAGGAGACAGAGATTAGAGTGATGTAGCCACAAGCCAAGGAATGCCTGGAGCCAGGAGAACTTGAATGAGGCATGGAAGTATTCTCCCCTAGAACCTCTAAAGAGAACATGGCCCTGTCAGCACCTTGATTTTGAACTTCCGAACTTAAGAATTGTGAGAGAATAAATTTCTGTTGTTTTAGCCCACCAAGTTGATAGCAATTTGTTGCCACAGCCACAGGAAACTAATAGAGTAATGGAAGGAACTCCAGTCCAGGGCCTGTTTGCCCCTCCCCACCCAACACACACACCCATCCCCCATTCCACCCTGCCCAGATCCATTTCTCATCCTTTTCCTCCTCTGCTCTCTATAGCAGGGGGCTGACCCCTGCAGGCTGTTTCCTGATTTCCCAGGTTTCCATTGAGGCCCAATCCATGGGAGACAGTACCAAGAGACTGAGTGTGGCAGGAAGGAAGCAGCCAGGGTACTTCTTCCCTCCTCTCTCAACCTCAAGTGGCATCTCCAACAGTGTGCCTGTCTCCTCCACGGCTACGGCTCCCACCAAATAGGAGCATTGTGATTCTAGGGTCCCCCCTGGGTGAAACTAGCCCCCTGGCTCTGACTAAAAGCTATAATAGCTTTGGGGAATGATAACTCTGATATGATTAAAGCACAGGGCATATGGGGGCGAGGGAGGGGCACAAGCTTGGGGCAGCAGGCTGATGCCACATTGGAATGGGCTGTTCCACAAATACTGAACGACCTCAGGCACAAACAGTGGGGCTCCTCTCACAGAGCAAAGCACCAGCAGAGGCCACAAGCTCTCATCCTGACCTGACATCGACTAGTACCCAGTATTAGTTTCCTGGGACTGCTATAATGAAGTACCAGACCATATGACTTAAGCAACAGACATTTTCTGGAGGCTAGAAGTCTGAGACCAGGGTGTTGATTTCTTTTGAGGCAGGGTTGGTTTCCTCTGAGGCCTCTCCTCTTGGCCGGGAGATGAGCATCTTCTCCTAGTGTCTTCACTTGCTCTTTCCCTCTGTGCATGCCTGTATCCAAATTACCTTTCCTTGTAAGGACACCGGTCATATCAGACGAGGACTCACCCTAACAACCTCCTTTTACCTTGAGTACCACTTTAAAGATCCTCCCTGCAAATACAGTCACATTCCAAAGTACTGGGGATGAGGACTACACGTATGAATTCAGGGGACAGAGTTCAGCCCATAACAGGGACTTAGGCGTCAGCGGCAGACTGAGGGATAGCGGAAGTCATGACATGCCCAGTGGGAACTGGATGAAACCAGGCATTCAGTAAGGAACAAGGTACCCAAAATATGGGTTTACCTGGCAGTGAACTCGGGGTAGCAGGTAGAAGTGGCAAAGTGCTGGCCAGGAGTTGGCAGCCACTCCAGGAGAGGCCAGAGCAAGAGAAAAGAAGGAGATAGAAGGGGTCTGGTGGGAGCCAACTCGGCCAAATGGACAACTATACTGGCTTCTGAGAGCACGTGAAAAGCCCAAGGGACTTCCAGAAAGCTCCAGCTGAGGTTCTAGCAGCTGGGAAGGAAAAGAGTTAGCAAAAGAAAGGTTTGCATTATTAACACAACTCTGTACCCACAGGTGGATGACATTTTCAAGGGAAAAGTCTGTGCATTTTGGAAGGAATTAAATTATTCCTACCGCCCAATCCTCCCCACCACAACACAAACATACACAGATGGTGTCTGGTTCCCTTTACATTGCATCCCCGGAGAGGTGAAAACAAGAAATCAGGGCATGCAAACAGTCACTGCAAGTAACGGGAGAAGCAGACAGAGGCAGCGGGAACAGGCACAGCCACGTTTGTGTGTTGGCCGCTCACAGTCCGCACGGCAGCCCCAGGACCATAAGCCTATGTCCAAGGGAGCCATATACACGTGCTTTTGCAGATGAGCCACAATTTATTAATATGAGACTCTGCGGGGTGCACCGCAATAAATTCTAATTCGTGAAATTTATAAACTGAGATAGCACTAGTGAGAGGTCCTGTGAATTGTAATTCTCTCGACCTGACAAATGAACTGCTTTGAGCAGCGACAGCTTCAGCAAAGTGAGAGAAATAAATCAGCCCGTGGAACTGTGGTAAGAAAGCAAGCCGTTTTATTGGTCTATGGATCTTGAGAAATGTTGATTAAGTCAGATTTGGAACCCCTCTCTTCCCCACTGTTGTTTTACAAGCTGCTTTGTCCCAGGCATCCCTCAGGTCTTTCTCTCCACTGTACCACAATCTCCCAGGAAAAGCTGAGTATGTTATTTAACGGTTTTGGGGAAAGGTGAGTCTAACCACTCAAGGAGGCTCTGTGTTCCCAAGGTGTATATGAGAGGAAAACTTTATGGGAGGCTTTTCACAACACTGATAACCTCTCAGTCTGCGGAGACCAAAGAATAGATAATATTCTTTGGAATATTCTGTGGAACCCATTATGTGAGACTATAAGTAGAATAAATGAGACGAATCAGAGGTTAGCGTTT
Organism: Carlito syrichta; assembly: GCF_000164805.1. NCBI lineage: Eukaryota > Metazoa > Chordata > Mammalia > Primates > Tarsiidae > Carlito > Carlito syrichta. The sequence continues at coordinate 824,544 of NW_007113174.1, read as the reverse complement.
GGACTAACAAAATATGGGTTACTTGGCAAGTTACTAGTAGAAACAAGAACGCAGTGGGCAACGTTGAAACTGTAGACAATAGAATAAACTGCTTTTAATTATATTTATGTCCTAAGAGAACCTACTGGTTATCAAATAACTAATGTGCTAATTACGCTCTGGGTCTGCTCATGGAAGCGGGCCCCCAAAAGACTCCATTCTAGGAAGCAGTTTAGTTTCAGTTCATTTATTTTAAGTGTAGCCTTTAAATTCAAGATGTCATATACATATTCAAGACTTGTCTTCCCTTCAGTTGATCCAAATAACCAGGCAGGAACTATTTAATTCAGAAGTTTATTTGCAAAACCCCAGCAGGAAAGAGGTAGCAACTCAACATTGGTGAGTCACCTACAGTCAACATTGGTGAGTCATCTATTTGCCAAGTGGTATGTTCAGAGTCTCGGGACCTTCAAGAAGATATCATCATCTCCTTTTAGAGAGGAGACTGAGACTAAGAGACTCCATTAACTTGCCATAGTCACACAGCACTGATTGCAAAAGGCAGGAATTAACTGACAAGGAAGCTCATGCCCTTTCCAATGTATCATGCAGCCTTTCAAAATTGAGGACGCTAGAATCTTCTGGTTGATTGTTCTCTCCATGTCCCCCAGCTTCTAACCAGACCCCAGATTAGAACACTACCTCTCTTATTCCTCACCATCTCTTTGGAAGGAACCCTACCTTCTGCCCATCATTCCCCTCTTCCCTATCATAGGCAGGGCTGCCTTGCTTGAACAGAGAGGCTGGCATTCTGGGTAATCCCCCAGGAAGCAGAGCCTGCAAGGCGGGAGGGGAGTGCTGGGGAGTTTCCAGTTTCAGGAGCTGGCTGCCCTCAGATGGAGAAAGGTAGATCACATCAGCCCTGCAGTGCAGACCCGAACGATTTGTTGCAGCCACAGGAAACTTCCGAAATGTCTTTCCCAGAAGCTATGACTCCGGCAGGAGCAGGGCATGTTTGTGTGGCTGCAGGGCACCGGCAGCGGAGCTCCGTGCTTCTGGCTCCCTGTGGCAACAGGAGCAAGAACCCTGGGGGACCGGGAGAAAAAACCACAGCAATGAAATCTGACTTCAAAAGCACAGATCCTGGGGATGTCCACTTCCGTAACATACCACATCTGGGCTGATCACCAAGATTCCTGCCACCTGAGGTGGAGGCCGGCAGGGAGGCTTGTCTCAGGCCTTGTTGCTTGTGGAGAAAGGCCCATCTCATCTGCCCTCCTCTCACTCTTATCGCTGGCACCTGGATGACGGCAGAGGGCTCCTAAGTGAATGCTTTCTAACCATTCCAGTGGCTGTTCCCAAATACTTCTTCCATCACATTTCCCCATCCCCTCCCACCCACCCCTTACCCCCAGCTCCCAAATCTTTCTTGCTTCCTCTTAGCCTAGAGCAGTGCTTGAAGGTTGAAGGAAGATGTGAATCTCCCTGGTCCTGTTAAAATGCAGACTAGGACTCAGGAGGTCTGGGGTGGGGCCTGGGCTTCTGCATTTCTTTTCTTTTTTTTTTTGAGTTGGAGTCTCACTCGGTCACCCAGACTGGAGTGCAGTGGCGGCTCCCGGCCACCGCAGCATCGCCTGCTGGGCTCTGGCGATCCTTCTGCCTCAGCCTTCCGAGTAGCCGGAATTACAGGCATGCGCTGCCACGCCCGGCTGATTTTTTTATTTATTGTAGAGATGAGGTCTCACTGCCCAGGCGGGTCTCAAACCTGCGGGCTCAGGCAATCCACTCACCTCAGCCTCCCAAAGGCGCAGGATTACAGGCTGAGCCACCCAGCCCGGCTTGCATTTCTGACAAGTGCTCAGGTCCAAGGATGCTGTTTGTCCCAGGACCACACTTTGGGTGGCAAAGGCCAATGCATATGTCCCAGATTCCTAAGGCTGATATTGAAAACTCTCGGCTGCCTGCCCCCAGCCTACCTTTTTTTTAAACCTCCTTTATCTCCTCCCTACCTGTACTATGCTCCAGGCAGAATCATCTACCAGCCAGCAGGCACTCCTGAGCCTGAGCAGGCACTCCTGAGCCTCAGCTTACCCACCCTGGGGTTTCTGTACCTGCCATTTCCCTGGCAGCAGAGCTGGCATGCTACTCTGCTGTCCAAATCAAACCCCTTGCAGGGCCTAGTCTTCCCATAAAGACCATTGTCTTCCTGACCAGAAGAACTGCATTCCGGAGTTGTGGCACACAAAGGATAAAATCTCTGTTTTCCCAGGAAGCATCAAACCCAGGGTCTGTTTGGGAGAGAAAGATCTGGGCCACCTCCTTCTGAAGGAGCAAGCCCCAGGAAGTTTCCTGGGCAGGGACTCTTGCTGTCCAGTTGGAAGTCCTGCTTCATGATGGCCATTTCAGAAGGGCGTTCACTATCTAGGATACGCAACAGTTTAGGGACCAGACAGCCTAAAGCAGTGAATACCTGTGTCTGAGAGTATCTGGCTGCTGCAGGAAGAATTTCATTTTCCTGCCTCACCTTGGTGAGGTCAAATAACAGCTAATGAAAAGTGGATTATGTCCTTTGTATAAAAACATTTTATCCAGTCTGATATTTAACTGGGGAATAACTGAAGAGTATGAACTCTTAGCCAGCCTCTACTTTGATTTAAATATTCAAAAGCGTTCAACCTCACTAATCATCAGGAAGATGCAAATCAAAACCACACTGAGATACCACCTAACTCTAGTCAGAATGGTAATTATCAACAACTCAAAAATTAACAGCTGCTGGAGAGGGTGTGGCGAAAAGGGAACACTTCTACACTGTTGATGGGAGTGTAAACTAGTGCAACCTCTGTGGAAAGCAGTGTGGCGATTCCTAAAAGCTATAAATATCAACCTCCCATATGACCCCACAATCCCCCTACTGGGAATATATCCTGAAGAACTCAAATCTCTCTATAAAAAAGATACCTGCACACGTATGTTTATCGCAGCATTGTTCACAATAGCAAGAAACTGGAAGCAACCATGCTGCCCATCAAAAGAGGACTGGATTTAAAAAATATGGTACATATACACGATGGAATACTACACAGCCATAAAAAAGAACAAAATCATGAATTTCCTAGCAACCTGGATGGAACTAGAATCTATACTACTGAGTGACCTCTCACAGAAACAAAGATCTGAGTATCACATGTTCTCACTCATATAATGGACCTTGAACATCCAATGTAATACTATAAGAAAATGACTGACAATAGTGGGAAACTATGGGGAGGAGGGAGATGGGATTAACAGTAACAAATATCTGTCTGGGGACAGGGAAACACCTCTTATCAACAGGGTGCCTGAATGAAACGTATTTGTATACCTAACCCTTAACTGTACCCCACAACATCATAATAAAAATATTGATTAAAATTTTAAAAAATAAATAAATAAATATTCAAAAGCACTATCCTGACAGTTAGGTGAAAATATCCCAGTAGGGCCTCCATGTTAGGTCAGGCCAGATGGGGGTATGTGTGCTATCTGGTGCCACGTGAGAGATGCAAAGAATTGCACAGAAATTGGAATAGAAAATATAGTTATGGCCGGGCGCAGTGGCTCAAGCCTGTAATCCCAGCACTTTGGGAAACTGAGGGGAGAGGATTGCCTGAGCCTAGGGGTCCAAGACCAGCCTGGGCAACATGGCAAGACCTCATCTCTACAATAAGTCAAAAAATTAGCTGGGCATGGTGGTGTGCACCTATAGTTCCAGCTCCTTGCAAGGCTGAGATGGAAGGAACACCTGAGCTCACCTGGGTCGACTCTGGGGTGGCTGTGCGCGTGCTACTGCACTCCAGCATGGGCAACAGAGTAAGAGTCCAACTCAAAAAAAAAAAAAAGAAAGAAAGAAAATATATTTTATTTAGAAAGTAAATTAGAGAGAGAGAGAGTTTCACCTCCCCAAGATAGGGGTAGGGGCCAAAGCTAGGAATTATGACAGCTATAGTTCAAAAAGCCACATGAACACACCAAAGTTTAACAAATGGCAAATGGCTGCTTCAAGTTGAATCCTTTTAAACTTTCCCTTTGACAGGGGCAGATTGTTAAGGTGATTAGGTTGTGTTCTGATCCACATCATCACGAAGGGCAGGTAAGCACAGGTACTGACGTCAGGTGATGGACAGCAGGCAGATGGGTGGGTTAGTCACATGATTGCTGCCATGTTGATGGGGTCTGTGTCATGAAAGTCTTGAAGAACTGATTAGGCTAACTTGTTTACAAAACAAGCTGGGGAGGGGTTTGTTAAGCATGATCAATAGCTACCTCTGAGAAACTGGTTCTGTCCTTGGCTAGTGATTAGAGGGTAAATTAAAATGAACCGCTAGAAAAACATGAGAGATCTAGGCAGTGTTAAAATGGCTGCTCGTTGGTTGGGTATACTGACTCCATCTTATGTTCTTTTGCTGACAAAACCCCCAAAGAAAGGCTATCTGAGGCACTCCTTAGTTTTCCTGTTTTATTCCAGACAGTGAAACTCCAGCCAAGATTTTCTCGTCGTGGAACCTCTTCTGATTCTGATATCTCACTGATGTGGAAATTATTGGAAACTGGAATGAAAATTTTTCATCTTATCTGCCCTTCTGTTATTTTGCAGAGGAGGGTGAGTTCGGTGGGTTTTCTTTTCCCTGGCTTTGCTGCCCATTGTTTTGAGGGAAGTGGGTAACCGGATCTTAAAATCCCTGGATGTGAATAGATAACATTGACTATAGGCAATTCTACTTACTGATAAAAAAAATAATATATAATTTTCAAATAGTTCAATAATGAGTCACTTCTAAATAGTCAGAAATACATTTCCTGCAATTCTTCTTTGAGACTTGATTTAATAATTTTATCAAATGAGTCTCCTTGCTAAGGTAGTCCTATTGAATGCCTGTAGAATTAGCAACATGGTCTTATATTTGCAATAACCTGGTCTTTGGGGACCCACCAGATATGAATCAAAGCCCAAAGCATATTCTCTCATAAGAAATATTTCTGCTTCTAGTTTCTCTTCCTGAAAGCAGCAAAGAATAGCATAAGAGCGAGAGTCGGACAAAACCTATTGGCAAGTTTCCAGAATGCCAGGGCACAGGCTGTTAATCCATCCTCCTTTCTGGCAAAAGGCAAACATCACAAGTCACTGATGGATGGAGCCAAAGCCTTCTCCAAACACCAAGAAAAACTGTGGCGTCTTAAAGCAAAAGTCAAGAGACCTGGATGTTAATCCCACTGCTCTGACACTCAACAGCTTTGTAACTTTGGGCAAGTCTTTTAAACAATCTGAACCTCAGCTTCCTTATCTGGAAAATGGAGTTAATGATTGCCCCATCTACCTTGAAGGATGGCTGTGACAGTCAAGCCAGATCATCCCTGAGCAAGCATGTTCTAAATGTGCAGAGAAATGAATGCTCTGTGATTGGCAGGAAGTATCTGCTGCTGGTTCTCGGGCTCAGCAAAGCAATCCTGATCTTTGCTGCCTCCCAGCCCTTCCCTTCCTACTCCAGTTATCTTGTAAAGGTAGCAATAGATGGAAGGAAAGCAACAGCTATTAATTAATCAATTAATTTGTTTGTTTATTTTAGAGCCTGGATCTCTCTCTGTCACCCTGGCTGGAGTGCAGTGGCTCCATCATAGTTCACTGCAGCCTCAAACTTCTGGGCTCAAGCGATCTTCCTGCCTCAGCCTCCCAAGTAGCTAGGACTACATAGGTACATAGGTGAATGTCACCCCCTCCATTTTTTTTTTTCTCAATCTCCTGGCCTCAAGTGATTCTCTCACCTTGACCTCCCACCCAAAGCACTAGGATTATAGGCATGAGCCACCACACTCAGAAACAGCTATTTTAAAGGGACCAGAATCATCTTGTTCCATTTCACATAGATTCTTTTTTTTTTTTGAAAGCAGGATTTCTTTCATTGAGAGGACAGAAAAGCTCCCAGAGTGGGAGGGGACTCAAAGGGGTTGCCCCACATAGATTCTTTAAATCTCTCTTGCATGGCACTCATTCAGTCCCCAAATTCTCTAATCCCATCTCATTACCTTTCTCAGTAACAAAATTAGTTAATCCTAGTTAACTAGCAATTTATCTTTTCCCCACCCCCAGAAAGGAAGGGTCATCATTGTGTTTCTACAGTTGTCTGAAGGTAAATTGTCCTGTTATCTTCCCCAAAAGATGTTAGAGCAAAGTTTTCTAGTGCCTCCTCCAAGACCAGAAGGGAATGGAAATCTGCAATCCCAGGTGTGGAAGTTCTACCTCTGTGACAACCCCTGAGAAGATGACAGGGTCTCAGATAGAAATCATAGCCATGGCAAAGCTTTTCCAAGAAATAGAGGCACCAACAGCCTCTCAAGACGATGAGGATTCAACAATGAGCACATTCATGGTTACCTATGTGAACCAAAGACCAGAGAGCCCTGCCTAACGTTCTGGGTGAATATTCACAGCACAGAAAAGGGTATTCTGGGAAGATCTAAGACTGGCTTTCCCACCACCATGGCAAGATGGCTACAGTAGCCATCAAATTCAATTTAAAGTAATAAAAGAAATGTGGCATTTCTTATGCCCTATTGTTTAGTGTAGAATTCACATGCCTGCTATCTTTCTGGGACATTCTGGCAGATAACACTGCTTTCTTTGGATGCTCCAGAGTTTGGGAGAAATAGTACTAATTATCAGCTCAAGGTCATTCTGAAATTACTTTCCGCTCCCACCCCCAGTGAGAATATACCCAAGGAAATACCAACCCAGCAAGTATTTCCTCCATAACCTGAAACCCAAACCATGAGTGACCTAGCACTACCTAACTGACAAGCACTTCTCAGCAAACCTGGAGTAGAAAAGAATGATTTATCTTTCTTATATTCAAAAAGGACCACACAATAAAAACAGCAAGAAATAAATACAAAACTTTACAACTAGTAAACATTATCCATGGTTTTCAGGCTAGAACTAGTGTTGACTCACTCTCCCAACCAAGGTTCACAATTTTGGAAACAAAAAATGTTACTGTCCGTATTTTACCCCGAGAAAAGTGAGACTCAGATGTGTTAACTAACTTGCTAAAGATGTCAAGCTATTAAGTGGCAGAGCTGGGATTAGAATCCAGACAACATTCTACTCGACTGGGCTGCATAATCCCACGTCTCTGGTGTGCTTCAGCGGCATGCTTCTGTTTCTCGCGTAACAATGTGTGTGTTGGGGGTGGGACACCCACATGCACATGGGCGAGAGAACAAGAGAAAGAGAACGTAAGGAAGGGCTCCACAGCTGAATGCAGAAAGAGAACACAGATTTTTTTCCCCCAAGAACACAGATTTTAAAATGTAACCATTGCCATATTTGTTGAACTCTGGAAGGAGAAACTGTGAGTTCCAGTAGGCGTCTGTTGAGTTTCGGCTGAAATGTGCCCATCGGCTGATTTAATGTGATAATCAGGGCTGGGGGCCCTGGTGACAGGCTATGATGTATTGGCTGTTGTTCTGCACTTTGATGTTCCTTGGAATTTGTCAAAACTTCACTTCAGCACTCCAAAAAGTACCATGGTGTCATCTGTCCCACTCTCTGTCTGCAGGAGCAAATGAGAAGGGAGTGGCTGCCCCTTGAGTTAAGGTCAACACCAGGTCAGAGAGTGGCAGACCTTTCCCGAGGACAGTCAGTGGCAGCCACACCCCAGGCTTACCACCTCACATCCAGGGGATTCCTGTCTCTGGAGGATAAAAATCTTTGCCGTCTCTGAGTGAAGGAGGGCTGCAGATCCCTCCTGTCACAGTTCAGTCACGGGGCTTTTGGAAAAAAGAATCATCTTCCACCCTCAGACATGGAGATTGAGCTGAGGTGAGGAAGGTGGGCTGGGGGTTCATGGAATGGAAGCCAGCCTCCACCATCCCCTTTGGCAGCTGTGGTCACACAAAGGCAGCAGCAGGCAGGAAGGCGTGCTGATGCTTAGGCTGCAGGGGCCATATGAGTCACCTCCAGGGCTTGGCCAGCTGGAGAGCAGTGTCTGTTTCCTGAGGCTCGTCTGGGCAGCATACGGATTTGGGAACACTGCTGGAAGCTGGCACTGGGGATCTGTAGAGGCTTCTAGAAGCTGCTCGTCTTAAAAAAGTCACCCTATCACAGAGGTGAGGAACGGCAATGTTTGGGGCAGCAGGCCAAGCGGGAGAGGGGTTTGCTGAGAAAACCCCATGGTGCTATTGGGTTGCTTCACGTTGGCTTCTTGATGGGACTGGACCTATCAAATAGGTCTCAGTGGGTCCCTGCTACTGTGACATTGGAATCATTGTTCTGATCTTCCCAGCACAAGATGACACTACCCCTGTTAAGAAATAAGCCCCTAAGAGAATCCAATAAAAGTCATATGCTTTAGTCCATTTGGCTGCTATAGCAAAATACCACAAAATACCAATAGCTTATAAACAACAGAAATTTATTTCTCACAGTTCTAGAACTGGAAAGTCCAAGATCAAAGCACTGGCAGATTCCATGTCTGGTATGGGCCCATTTTCTGGTTCATAGACAGCACCTTTCTGCTTGTCTTCACAGGGTAGAGGGGGCAAGCTAGTTCTCTTTATAAAGACACTAATGCCAGTCATAAGGGCTGCTTCCTCATGACATAATCACATCCCAAAGCCCCCACCTCCTAATAGCATCACTTTGGGGGGTTAGGATCTCAACATGAATTTTGTGTGGTCATTAACTTTCAGGTCCATTGTACCCTGCAACTTCTCATTTTATTTTTAGCTCTTCAAGCCTTAGCTTTTAGGTCTGTAACATGAGATCTGTAGTGCCCAAGCTTAGAGGGTTGTTTTGAAAACTATGTGATCATGTACATTAAAATGTCAAAGCACAGTACCTGGCACGTTGTAAGTACGCAATAAATGTTCATTAATTTCCTTCTTCTTGCCCTCTCCTTTCCCTCCAGATGTCCAGATTAAAATAAAACACTATTTTGCAAGAACCAAAACTTAGGAAAGCTGTTGTGACATTGTCAACCATGGCAAAGCCAGGGACTCAGCATGGTCCTAGAAACATCAAACTGTTTCCCAATCTATTGCTGAGGAAAGCCGCATTCCAGTCCTACGAGCTAGGGGCAGAAAATCATGCTGGCCTCCTACAGAGGGTGTATAGCTGGTAAGGGTGATAGTCACCACAACTTGTGGAGGCAGAGAAGTGTAAATTATGAGATTTAGACAATGCATACATGAGTCTGCAGGGGAGAAGGCCTCAGCTGAGAGAAGCCATCAATCTCTTTTCTATTTCAACTTGAGGGAAAAACTTCATTGGCCCAGATATGGTCACTTTTCATTGCAAAGCAACAATTTCTGACAGGGAAGTGGCCTGAAAGTTTACTAGGCATTAACTACTGGGAAATAATTTCAGAAAGGGGCCACAGACATCGAGACAGTTGGGTTTTTTGTGCTGAGAAGGTGACATCAGCCATGTAGATAAATTCCAAAGAATCTGTCACCCCTCGGACAATGTTTTACTGGCTTATAAAATGTTTCTGAGCTCTTTCCATGCTGATAATTTCTGGGGACTATCCAGAGCATCCTGGAAAATTACAGCAGAGGGTATCTCTCCAATTCTTCCTTATCCAAAGCCTAATTTCTTTTAGACTTAGTCTTATTTCTTTCTAACGTATGAATTATTGTCAAATGGGAAAGCTTTTTCCGGTACTATTGTTGAATATCATGTAGAAGAGCATGGAAAAATTGATCAAACTCTAGGTTCTGCTCAGAAAATATGCCAGAGTTGGATAGTGACAACAGCATTGAAATTATTACAATTTGCTTCTCTAAATTACCACTATGTCATTTCTCACAGCTTGTTTAGGGTATTTTGTATCCATTATGCAGATTAAGAAACTGAGATAAAGATAGATATAATCTGCTTATGGGTATTCAGCAAAGCAGCTGCTGAATCAATCCAAAAGTTCTTGTCACCTTGCTCCCAAAACCCCTCACCATCATTCTGCAGGAAAACAAAGTAGGGTTCAAGAGATCAAACAAAAGTGGAGACAGAGGGTTCAAATAAAACAGGATTTCCTTTGATCTTCTAACCCCCCCCCCCACTGTCTTTTAGGGGACTCTTGAAGAGAAAAGAGATTTCCATGGAGTAGAAGGAACCAATCAAATCCAAGCAAACATTTTCTATCAGCCAAGATTACTAAATAGAGAATGCAATCTACATTTACAGAGAGTATTTGAAAATATATAACATCTTCTCATTTATATCTGACAACAAAGTTGTGAGTACAGTCTTATTATTGCCATTTTCCAGACAATGAAACAGAAGTTTGGAGAAGGTACCTTGCCCAATATCATACAACTAATAAGCAATAAAACTAGACCACCAGCAACCAAGCTGTTCTGAAACCAAGTCCAGTGCTCTTTGCCCTACATTGCAGAAGTTCCTACATAGATGTGTTAACCAGAAGCTGTATCACTGGACAGCAAAGGAAACAGTGATCAATAGGGTCTTGAACAAGCACTAGGGGAGCTGACTTTTAAGGGAATATTCACTCAACAGCTCCCCAGACTAGTCACACAAGATGCAAATGCTGCCATTTGGTTCTAGGGTGGGGATCAGTGAAGGAGCTTCTTCTGGGCCAGGAGGGGTCCTAGAAACACTTCTGAGTCAAGAGGGGTTCTAGAAACACTTGCCAGCAAAGCCCTTAGGGTTGGTGTCTTTACAAAATGGGGGTTTTGTGTTCACTCGAGTGTCAGCTCAGGGTGTGCCCTTGGGTTTTAGACTCAAGCTTTATAGGAAAGCCCTGGCATGTTTCAGGACTTCTGCCATCCTAGGTTCTGGTCTAAGGAGGTACAGACCTGGGCCTCATATTCTCCCAGGATCATTTAGAGAGACCCAGACTCCTGCCCTCTGTCACATTCTGCACTCCTAGAGCTGAGTCTCAGGAGGTGAAGTGGGGACAAGACACCATCCCCAGGTGTTGACTCCTGCTTAGCCTCAGCTTTGGAAACCCAGGCCACAGCAAAATGACTCGCCCCAGCCAACACAGTCATAAGCACAGAAGATCACACCCCAGGCTAAAAAGGCGGAAAACCAGTAGGCAAGGAAACCATTTTGTCATCCAAGGACAATAAAGTTTATGTATTCCCAGATGTGGGTCCCACTTAATCAAAGCGGAGGCCCAATCCAGTGAAAAGAGCTTTTCTCCAGCAAAATGGGAAGGCAACTTCTTCGGGGCTAAATTTAGACTTCACCCACAGGGGAAGGGCTCCAGTTGTTCAGGGCCGCCGACAGAACAAGCAAATGGTTCAGTGTCACAGCTGGCTACAGCCAGCTCCAACGCCAAGCCAACTTGAGTCTGAAATGTTCCTAGCCCAAGAGTGTGGGCCATGCAATCCCTGGGGCTGGGCTCTGCCCCGGGCTGGATCTCATCTTGGAGGGAGTGCCGCTTCCATCACCCAGCTGGTGTGTCAGCTCTATTTGCTCACTTCATCAAGGAGCCACAGCTCAACACGCACTACTCTAAGGCCTAGTCTTAGCATTACAGAGGATACAAGGTGCAGGAAGGCTTGGGCCTCTACCATCAAGAATATCTTAAAGCTGTCTTGGGGATCCATCATCAAGAGGGTGATGCTTTGCAAAATGGCCGAATTAATATACAGGGTGGTATGGTTCCAAAGAAATGAGAATAAATTATTCATGGTCACATAAGGCTTCAGTGGAAAAGTTAGAGTTTTTCTCCCAGGTAGGACCCCTTCCATGTAAAGCTTGCAGTGTCTTCTCCCTATGTCAGCACTTTTTCTAAGTGGCCTCAAAGCAGTCATGGCAGAATATTGAGAGACATGCCCTGTCTTGGGGAGAAGTGAGTATGGTCCCTACCAAAGAAAGCCAAACAAGTTCCATTCATTTCTCTGCTTGACCTAGTTGGCATTTTTCCTAAGATACCCTACACTCAAAATCCGGCGTCCCATCCTTGGTTCTCAGGAAGTATATGCCTGCATACTCCAAAGTGGTCACCAATTCACTACTGCCAAATCTAATCACAACTTAAGCCAGGAAAGGCTGGTAAGACTTGGAAGCAAAGTGATAGCAATCCAAATTAACTGTATCCTTTCCATCTGGCATTCCTGTAGATGAAGCAAAATTTGCTTAATTAGGGTGGAAAACAAGACGAAAATTCACCCCTGAAATGTGTCCCATACCCATGTAGACACAGCTCCAATGACACCTCCTCAGAAGCCTCCAGCAGACAGATCTGATTACCATTTCCACTGGGCTCTGGTGGCTCTGTGCCCTTAGTTCAATTACAGCACTTGCTCCTCTGTAAACATTAATTATTTGCATTGACCTCGTCCAGAGACTGGGAATGACTCAAAGGAAGGGTCTTGGTTTTATCTCATTTTGAATCTCTGACTCCTAGCATATAGCAGGCCTTCTCTAGACACTAAATGAATAAAAGAATGAATAAATGAAATGACACTCAAATGTATAAACAGTCTTGTTAAAATATCTTTATGTCCTCCTTAATAAAAAGGGACTGGTATGAAGCTAAGGTTAAAAGAGTTTCATTTAAAAAAAAAAACGGTATCCCAGGACTACCTAACCACCTGTCACTACCTTATGATAGAACATTGTCCTCTCCAGAGTGAGTAAGCACTTATTAAAATTTTATTATCCCTGCTGGTTCTTGTCAGATGGAAAGAACTGAGCTACCTTGTATATCTCTTTGTCTCTCTCTTTCTGCTTATACAGAAGTGGCAGTGCCACTTTACTTTAGTGGTTCCCCTGGCAGTAGGTTAAAGCAGTATATTAAAAACCTATCCTGATTCAAGCACCAAAGACAGAGGGGGAAAAAAACAAAACAGCTGCCCTCACCATCTGCAGTAAAGCCTGTCAGCAACTTACCAGCCTGTCTATACTTACACCAATGACCTGGCTAGGGCTAGATACGAAGAAGAGTTCCTAGACTGGACCATTCAGGAGGTCAGCTTAAGAACTCTCTCCACCAACCCTAGTATAAAATACATATAGTAACAGTTCAACAACAGAGAATGTAGATATCACCTTAAGGAGTGGGAAAATTTTCAGGCAACCTAAATTCTCAGATAACCTAATCAAGCATAAGTAATTACCTAGTCTTTCAATACCAGTACCAGGGATGTCAATATTCAAAAGAGAAGCATGCCTGTATCATCATTCCTGGGCCAAATTTTGCACTGCACCTCACCCAGACAACCAGGATGGGAGAACAAGAACGCAGACTGTTTTTTTAAAAAATAAGCAAACAAAATAATTTTCTTTCATAGCAGCCATACATTTCCAGAAGAGGGAGTTAGAAGGCAAAGTACTAAACAAAAACACTGAGATATTGTTTAATGGAAGGAAGACTAGGGTGGACATGTGTGTTTCCTTTAAAAATAAATAAATATAAATGATTTTAAGTTGCCATGTGTATTTCAACTTGATGTTTAAAGACATTGGGTTTAGCAGGCAGGAACTGTTGCCCTCTACTGGATGGAATGTCACAAGAATGCCATGATTTGTATTTGCAATTGCCTTGGTTGCCTTTTCTCTTTCCAAGGGTGCAGATGGTCATGGTGATGGTGATGATGAGAATGACCATGGAGGAAGGGAAGGGAAGAAGAAGAAGAGGGAGACAGCCGAGGGGATAACCATGACAATGAGGAGACTTCCTTAGTTTTATCCAGCACTTTCGTGTCTTACAAAGTACATTCACATAAATGGAATTACTTGAGCCTCACGATTATCCTGTGAAGAAGATGGTGTTGCAAATGAGATGACTTTGGCAAAGAAAAATCAGTTGCCTACAGATTCAGAGATAGTAACAGGCAGAACTGAGATTCAGACTCAGGCTTTCTATATCAGTCTTGGAACGATTTCCCTTCACTCTATTTATCTGGTGAGTTTTATTTGTGTTTACTTACATCCAGTCTTTTGGGGAGAGTTTTCTTAAAGTCTCTTTTCTATATTGAAGATATAATCCATACATACCTTTATTCACAAATATTTATTATACACCTGTTCTATGCCTGGTCCTCATGCCATATACTGGAGAATAGCAGAGAATAAGGCAAAGCCCATCTCTTAGAGAGCTCTTAAAGAACAGTCAATAAACAAGGGAACAAATCAATAAGGATCATGATATCAGAGGATGATAAGTACTTGGGAGATCATAAAACAAGATGAAGATGTACAATGACCCCAAGGTGAAAAGGAGCTTGGCAGATGACAAATTTTGGTAGCTAGAATTTTCAGAAAGGTGACTTCTAACTGAATAGGACCAACCTTGGTCTTCCCAAATATAAGTCTGAAAATCACTGGAAGATGTCAGAAGGGTGGCCTGGGAACAGTCATGTGTTCAGATGCCATTTTAAGAAACCTCTGAAGTATGCAGGTAGGAAAGAACTCCTATAGAAATGTATATTTTTCAATTAATAAAGATTAAGAGAGCTCATTTCTAAAATATCTGTACGACTGGCATTTATTGAAGTTATTCAATCAGTTACATGACTTGACAGCATTATTTATAATATGTAAAACCTGGACACAACCCAAGCTTCAACAGGTAAATGATAATTCAAAGTGTGGTACCTCTATACTATAGACTGCTATTCCGCAACAAAAACGAATAAACTGTTGATACACACAACAACTTGGATGGATCTCAGAAGCATTATGTTAAGTGAAGAAAAGCTCATCTTAAAAAATTATGCTTTGTATGATTCCTTTGATATAATCTTTTCAAAATGACAATTGTAGAGATACAGAACAGGGAAACAATAGCCAGTGGATAGGAAAGAGAAGGAAGGTGTGACTACTAAGTATATACAAGATGGTTCCCTTGTGGTTCTGAACAATTCTGGAACTTGATGTGGTGGTAACTATGCAAATCTACACACATGATGAAATATCGTGGAATTAGAAAAACATACAAAACATGAATGTGTGTAAAAACTGGTGAAATATGAGGAAGATTTGTAATCTAGTTGATGGTCTTGAGCCAATCAATGTCCTTACTACATAATGCAAAATAAACTCATCCCAAAAAATATATCATTGGGGCAAACTGGGTACACAGGAACTTTCTGCACTCTTGTTGCAACTTACTGTGGTGAATAGTTACTTCAAAAAAAAAAAGGAAAGGAAAAGAAAAGAAGATGAAAATGAAGGGGGAAGAGAAGGAGGAGGAAGAACAGTAGGAGGAGAAGGAGAAAGGGAGAGGGAAGGAAGAGAAGGAGAGTAAAAGGTCAGGGAGGAGATGGAGGAGGAAGTGGTACCCTTGGAACTGCCAAGGTAACCCGCCACTTCATCAGGCCCTACTATTACCCTTAAGAAGGGCATCCTGAGGTTTTGAACTTTGGAGGCTTGTAAGGTGGGTAAATAATCTGACAGTGACAAGGTTACTAAATGAGTAGGAAGCAGCTGCTCTCTAATTGTAAGAAATACAGAAGGAAGAAATCCCGATGTATAATGAATACCAGCTATTTGGATCAAACAGAAAGTTCTGCACGGAAAATATATTCCACCAACACAAGGCCTGTCACCCCTATGCAGTGGAGAAAAGAGTTCCAGGGACGAGATGCATCAGGCTAGGCCAGGTCCTTTCCTCTTTGATTTCTTCAGTACGCTCTGTGGTTCATAGGGTCCAGAGCAGGCAGCCGCCAGCTATCCCAAGGGTCCCCACGCACATCAGTCAGGGCTCTGGTGTAGGTGTCTGTGAGACCTCCAGAAACCATGGTGGTTCACATGGCAGCTGATCCCAGAGTGGGGCCACAGCAGAAAGAGCCTGGGTAGGGGATGCACTCAGGCACCTTAGGAGGGCGCTTGATGGGGACTGACGCTGCTGCTGGATGTGGGGGCAGTCAACTCTGAAAACACATATTTTTATTTTTAATGGAGGACTGGATTTGAGGGGTCTCAGAACTATCCCAGCCCTTACCTTCTGCATTTCCATGAGTGGCCTAAACTCATCCAGTCACTGTGATTCAGCGTCCACTTATGCTCTTTGCTCTCAGTTTCCTGGCAGCCAAGTTCCTGAAATCACCTATTTTTTGTGCCAAGTATTTGACACTCATTATAGACAGCTTGCATTATTGACTATAGCTTATTTGAATATCTTGTCCCACAACTAAACTGTAAGTTTCCCCTGAAGCCATAACTGACTATTATTTGCAACCCTTGGTGTTCTTCACAGAGCAGGTAGAGTTGTAAAGTTTAATTGAACAGAATCCAATGACTAAAAGAATAAAAAGTTTCAGAAGAAAATATTGATAGATTTGACCATCTGACTATATGAAAAGTTAAGTTTTGTAGAGTAAAAGTCACTACCAAGTCAAAAAAATTAGGCAACACATTTGCAAAGTATAGAAAAAATAAAGATAGTGGACCAGACATGAATAAGCAATGCACAAAACAAAAAACAACAAACAGTCAGTAAGTATATAGAAAGACATTCAGTCCCACTACTTAACAAAGACATGAAAATTAATGAGATGCTGGCTGTTTGTTTTTCTTTTGTTTTTATCTATTAGATCAGCAACATTTAAAATAGATCACAATATATAGTGTTAGAGATGATGTGGCGAAATGGACATTCTCATACCCTACCAGCAAGACCATAAACAGAAATGGTGTAAGTTTGATAGTAGATAACAAAGGTCTTAAAAATGTGCACAGTAGTTAGCCATTTAGGGTTTCATCTTAAAAAATAATCGGGGAACAAGGAGACATACACAAGAAGAGTAACTGAATAACTATGTGTAAAGTTGGAAATAAGCTAATTGCCCATTAATAGAAGAATGGATAGAAATAGAAATGTTTTTGTCTAATGGAATATTATCTCACAGGCAAAATGAATAAACTAGATCCACATGGATAAATATTTAAAATACACTGTTGATTCCAAAGTCCAGGTTGAAGAAGAAAATGTACAGTACAATGGAGTTTGTGCAAATTTCTAAAAAACATAGAAAACAGAAACAGTTTCATTTTGCCCACCACATATTATTAATAGATATATAGCAAAGGTATAAAAAAAGACCACAAAATAGCCTCATCAACTTCAAAATTGTGCTTGAGGGAGAGGAATGAGATTGGGGAAGAATACAAATAATAAGGCTTCAATTGTTTCTATAATACTTGTTTCTTTTTCTTAAAAGATTGAATTAAATGAGAAAATGCATGTAAGGCACTTGGTGTAGTACAGTATATACGGCTAAATAGAAATATTATTCTTTGCATACTGTTGCTAACTAAATATAAGTATAGTCTCAGAGGGGGCCTCTAAACTTTATGGGAAAAAATATGGAACAAAAAATGAAAGCTCAAGTTTGAGCATGAAAAAAAGGGCATATATGTTAAGATGCTTCCTGTGTGCCAGAAATTGTGCTAGGGGTGTGCCATCCATTGTCTCCGCGAGTCCTCACAGCAACCTTTGACATGATTTCATTGGGTCTGTTTTAGTAACTGGGAAACTGAGACTCAACCAGATCATGTCATTTGGACTAAGTCATGTCTCTACCAGTGGAAGATCAAGGATGTGAATCTGCTTGTCTGATGTCGAGTCTCATGGTCCTTACATTGGATCACACTGAGCCTACAAGTAAAGAAATAAGGGAAATGTCTACACAGATGCTGGAGGAATTTGCAAAGAAAGGCAGGGTTGCATGCCGGCACCCCATATCTGGGAATGGATTTGCCACTGAATTTCCTGCTAGTGTGTTCTCCGAAGCTATTCAAGGGCTGGGGACTAGGTTATTGATCTATGAAACAAATGTCCCTGCTGACAAATGTGGAGGCTGCTAAGATGGGATGTGGAAACTGATGGCAGATCCCAGCTTCCCACAGTATAATCAACAGAATTTCCAGCAAAGCTCTTGGTCCCTGAGGGTCAGAGGTCTCCCTGGTTTTGGGATTTGCTGAGGCTAAAGGAGAGCATGCATGATAAATAGATAAGGACCATCTAATATTAAAAAACAAAGCTCAGGACTTGGGACTTTCCAGGTGACACACGATTTGTAGACAGTTTTTATTTTTCCTTTCTGTCAAAGTTGCCAAGACTCCAAATGCAAATGTTGGGGAAACAGGGAAACAGTGATATAGATATTGCATTAACAATAATACAATTGTTTAGCTAGAAACTACAAGATAAACATGTGGAGCATGTAGCAGGGTGGTAATTATCAACTCAATAGCTACACACCCACTGAAGCCAAGAGGAAGATATATTTGTTTAACAACAAAGAGAAATCCTCTCAGGGAAGAGAGAAACAGAACATGGCTCCTGGAAAGATAGTCCTCAGGCATGTGCAGGTGCCTAGGGTGAAACAAAGGGAGCCTTAAACTGCCCTGCATCCTGGATGAGCAAGAATTGGGAGGCTTGGCCAAAGGGGTGAGGAGTGAAGAAGGAGCCTAGTAATTTGGCAGGAGCCTGGAATCTGCAAAGAAATTAACACTGCTAATAATTTCTCCAAGAAGGGCGGGTGCAGTAGCTCATGCCTACAATCCCAGCACTTTGGGAGACTGAGGCAGGAGGATTGCTTGAGACCAGGAGTTCAAGACCAGCCTGGGCAACAAAATGAGACCCCCCCTAACTCAAAAGAATTTTCTTTTTCTCCAAGGTTGGAATTATCTACACATTTCAAAGAACATGGATAACTGTAGTAGGATGAATAATGTTTCCTCCTCAATAGTAATTTTTTAAGAGTTCTGAGTCTTAATCCCTGAAATCTGTGAATATTACTTTATATTTAAAAATAATAATAATAAAAGAACTGTGCAAGTGTGATTAAGTTAAGGATCTTGAGATGGGGAAATTATCTTGGATTATCCAGATGGTCCCTAAATACAATTGCATGTATTCTTTTTGTTGTTGTTCACTCAAGGTTTTTATTTTTATTCAACTATAAGCAAACAAAAAAATTAACACAACTTTCAACAAATTCCAACTGGTTTTTCTTACTCTAGGAAAGAGTGATCAAATTTAAGGATTCCTTATAATCTGCTACCTAGCACTCCTGCTGGTCTAAATGGCCACACCCCAACAACAGAAAGCCACTCTATTGTTTTTTCCAGGATTTCTCTTTAAAGGAGCTGGAGCAGGGTACTGATGCCAATGAAGCCATCTGAAATGTGTCACACTGAGGTTTAGCCATGATGCCAGCCTCTGGTTGATTAGGTGTGACAGCACCATAAAGACATGTCTCAGAAGATGCTGTTGCATACAATTCTGGACTCAGGATCACCAAGGCAGAGGCAACCAATTCTCTCTCTCCCTTAAAGATTCTTTGATGCTTTGCTCTATTACCATAGACTCGGTCATTTTGCCTAAATCTTTTGTTCTTTAAATTCCAAGTTGCTATTCTTCTATTAACCGTTTGATGACCCCATCATGGTACCAGAATATTCCCCAAAATGGAGTCCAAATTTGATCCAAACATAAACTGGGTGCCTGGCTATCTGGCATTATAAAGGACAAGCAGTAGGAAAGGTCACCCTAAGCCACTATCTGACTGCTCAAGCCTCGCCTGTGTGGAGAGAGCGGGAAAGAGGAGAAATCTACATGCAACACTGAACTGGAGAACACTGCTGGGGGCCTCCGGGACAGCTGACACCTCCGAGAGTTCCCCTGCTTCCAAGACAGCTGCTCGTAGAGTTTGGGCGCACAGTCATCCCATTCAGCCTGGTAACGCGTACCAGCCACTGGGGGCCCAAGCTCATACTTTTTACAGAAAGATGCCACTTTGAATTTGCCACGGTGGTCTCCAGACCGGTTGCTGAGAATGGGCTCATCACACTTCAGCGGCCTGTTCTGCTCATAAACCAGCCAGACGTCGCGGTGGAGGCCTGTGCCCCTGAGGGGCCCCGAATCCACGTAATCAGAGAGGACTGTGCCACTGCTGATGTCATTGCCCTTCATTGACCACCAGAAAATGATACCAATCTTTATATTTGGGGTCCTTCCTGCTGGGAGCATCCGGGTCTGTCAGGACCAAGGTGTAGAGTTCACCTCGATCTAGACCATCCCACGAAACGTTAGTAGGGCTGTCCTTAACCTGGGTGGGCGCCGGCACTTTGCCCAGTTCGTCCACCGCGGCGCCGCCGTAGGTGCCTGCAGCGCGTGCTGTGGCTTCTCGTCCACTTCCTGCAGGTTCAAGGGCCGGGACCACTGGCTGAGGTCTCAGCGGGAGAGAGGCGGCAGGCCAGGCGCACGCGGCGGCGGCGTTTGCGGCGGTCCTGCATGTATTCTAACAAAAAGACAGAGGGAGATGAAACCACAGAAGAGAAGAAGAGGTCGAGATTGCAGAGAGGTGGACACAAGTCAAGGAATGCCAGAAGCCACCAGAAGCTTGGAAGAGGGAAGAAAGAGGCTAGGGCTTCCAGAGGGAAGATAGCCCTTCTGCCACCTTGGTTTCTGTCCAGTGACACTGATTTTGGACTTCTAGCCTCCAGAGTGGTGAGGGAATAAATGTACGTTGTTTTAACTTCCATATCTGTGGCACTTTGTTATATATCTCCAACAGGTATATTAGCTGTAGGAAACTAATATAACTAACTCAATTTTGAGAAATTTGCTGTGTTGTTCTGTTAAATAGTCCTTACACACTATTAAATGGTCATTCAGCTTTGCTTATGAAAATAAAAAAACTGTAAACATCCTAGAATGCCTATTAATAGCAGTTTAAACAAATTATGATATTTTGTTAAGTGGACTACTATGCAACTATTAAAAATGAAATGGCGGAAATATAGAAGTATATTTACTGACCTGGCCCTGTGTTCATAATATACTTACCACTGAGTAAAAAACAACAGTAAACACAAGTTGTATAATAGTGTTTTAGATTTAAATTTTGATCTGTTTGAAATATATTCTGGTATATGGCATAAGGTGTAGATACAAATTTATCTCTTTCCATTTGGTTATCCATTTTGTGATTTATTCCAACATCACTTGTTGAGTAGTACATGCTTTTTTCACTAATTTTGTATATATTAAATTCTCATATACTCAGGTTTATTTTTGAACTTATTTTGTTCCATTGGTCTGCCTGCTTATTTATGCATCATTACTGAGTAGTTATAATTTAATAGTTGATAGGACACCTTCCCCCACTGACCTACTTTTTCTAGAATTTTCTTGCATTTCTTGCTTTGCAATTATCTTACTATATATTTTTTCAAGTCCTATGGGCTACTTTTTTGGTTGTGATCATGTTAAATTTACAATCAGTGAAAATTAAGATCTTTATGGTGTTGTCTTCCTAATCAAGAATGTGTATAGTATTAAGTCTTCCTAACCAAGAACCTGTATTTGTTCAAATATGTGTGTGTGCCTGCACATTCACATGCTCTTTTCAGAAATGAATTTTTAAAAATTTTTAAGATAGTTTTTGCTATCCTTAGGAGGTTTATTCCTAATCATTTTATCTTTCCTCTCTCTCTCTCTCTCTCTCTCTCTCTCTCTCTCTTTTTGCTATTAAACATGGGAATTTTTTTTCATTTCACTTTCCAATTGTTGTTTTATATATGGATGCTATTTCTCCCTTTATTAACTTTCACTCTAATATACTACTGAATTCTCTAACTTTTAACTGTTTTTCAGGTGATACTTTTGGATTTCACAGATATACAATAGCATCTTCTACAAATAATGATGGTTATGTTTTCTCCTTTCCAATTTTTATAGCTATAATTTTGTTTCTCTTTCTGATTATATCAGTTTGTATCTCCCGTAAAATGATTCCTGACTTTGGTGAGAGTGATTTTAGCATTAAATATAGTTTATACGGAATTTGGGCTTGAGATAATTGTCAATTGAAGTATCTGACTGCTGTTAATGTAGTAAGTGTTTTATCAAGAATTGACATGGAATTATGTCAAATGATCTTTCAGCATATATTAAAATAAACATTTTTCTTAAGTTAATGTGACAAATTTATTTATAGATTTCTTTATATTGAACTAAACTTGCATTCCTAGAATACGTCCTTAGAAATGATATATTATTGTTTCAGCGTGCTTTTGAATCCTATTTTCTAAAGATTTTAAGGTGAATATTCATAAGAAAGGTAATTCTATTTTGCAAACTTTTGGAGTGCTAGTATCAATGTAATACACTTTGTTTCTTTAAAAAAATTGAAGGTTTTTCTATGTTCTATGCTTTTTCTATGCTACAGAATTAAATTTTATTTAAAGCTGTGTTAGTATTCCCCTTTGAGACCATCTGGGCCTGGTGCTTTTGTGGGGGATTACTCTGACAATTTTCTCTGTTTCTTATGTAGAAATACACAGGTTTAAATTTTCTTTCTCCTCTTGGGTCAGTCTTGGAAAGTTATAGTCTCCTGGAAAATTGTTCATTTCATCTAAATGTCAAACTTATTTTCATATGGTTGAACAAAACAGGGTTTTTTTTCATTTTTAAAGTGGCATTTTATTCATTATTCATCAGCTCCTGAATTTTAACCAATATCTGTAGTAATGCCACATTTCTATGCAAATAACATGATTTACATTCGTTGGTGTTTTGGATTCAGATGGTCCTGATGATTTTCATAGTTTCTATCTTTATTGTAACTACAAACACATTTTTTTCCTTCATTATCATTGTAGGTTACATGCTGTCAAAGACCCATGATGGGCAGAAGAGAACTTTGTGATGATTAATTATGAGGCCTTGCTCAAGGCACTTTAGTCTGATGTTTGAAGGGGCAGATCTTTCCTTTCAGTTTCTTTTTTAAAAATTTTTTTATTTTAGGCCGGGCTTGGTGCCTCGCCTGTAATCCCAGCACTTTGGGAAGCCGAGGCGAGTGGATTGCCTGAGCCCATGGGTTCAAGACCCGCCTGGGCAACTTGGCGAGACCTCATCTCTACAATAAATAAAATTTTAAAAAACTAGCCAGGCGTGGTAGCGCGCGCCTGTAGTTCCAGCTACCCGGAAGGCTGAGGCAGAAGGATCGCCAGAGCCCAGCAGGTTGAGGCTGCGGTGGCCGGGAGCAGCCACTGCACTCCAGTCTGGGCGACAGAGTGAAACTCCAACTCAAAAAACAAAATAAAATTTTTTTATTTTAAAGATGTGGGGTACAATTCAGAGTTAGGTATACAAATGTTTATTATACAGATACCCTTGTTGATGGCAGTTTTCCTCAACTGGTCAATCTCATCTCCCCTCCCCTGGCAGTTTCCCACTACTGCCAGTCCCTTTCTTTAGTATTATGATAATTGTTCAAGGTCCGCTTATGAGTGAGAATACATGGTACTCTGTTCTTTGTTTCTGTGATAAATCACTGACTATGATTGACTCTAAATCCATCCAAGTTGCTGTGAAGTCCATATGTTTGTCCTTCTTTATGGCTGTATGATATTCCATTGTGTATATGTACCACACAAAACAGGTTTTATGATTTTTTTTAATATTCAAAATGTGTTTATTAGGATGGTTTTCCATTCATCTTGATTGGAGTGCTTTTAGTGCTGCTTTCTCCTAAAGGAACATGCTTCTGTAAGCCTTGCTTTTTCTCCTGTAGGCTAACAGAGGACAGTGGAGCAGCCCACACACAAAACTACTGTTTGTGCATGACTGAAGACAATGGTGATTTTATAGCATCCTGGGCATTTCATGTCCATGAAGTAGGAGTTGGAGCTCTGCACCAGGTTCCTCTTCTTGTGTTTCCTCTTCTCCTCTGCTGGAGAGGGATGAAGGAGATCCTTTGTGAGAGGCATGTTCTCGTGGGTAGGTTGTCACTGCCGGAAAGGTTTTATGATTGCTAAATTTTCTTCTATTTCTCTTGTTACCTTCCTTTATCATTTCACATTTTTGTAGAAAAAAATAAGAAAATTATTGTATTTAAGAGTATAAAATGAAAGTTTTACTATGACTTAATATCAAGAAGTCACATATTTGCATAGTAAAAAACACTGTAAACAAAGTCTAAAGTTTGACGACAAATTAGGAAAATATTTGCAACTTACACAACAAGTTAAGGGCCAATATCCTTACATATGTATGAAATATATTAAAAAGAGATTTTGTAAGTAGAGATTTTTAAAAATCCAGTAGAAAATATAGCAAAGGTATGATCATATAGTTCAGGAAAAAATTTTATATGGCTTAGGAACATATGAACAGATACCTCATTCAGAAGAGAAGCGCACATTAAAACAAACTAAGATATCATTTTTTAAACATATTGGCAAAAACATTAGAGTTTGATCTTGTGCTTTTGTGGGGTAGGTTAGGGGAGACAAGTAGCCTCATTTATTGCAGGTGGAAGTAAAATTTCATACTCTGAGGAGGGAAATTTGAAACTATCCATCAAAAAGAAAAATGCTTTGACCCAGACATTCCACCTGCAGAAACATAAGCTACATTTCTGAGCCAGCAGGGACTGACAGCCAAATACAGCCTCTGACACCATCTCTGCTTACAGCAAGTTCCATAAACTCTCACTGGATGGGGACAGTTTTCACACAATGGAGGACAGGAGCTGCAACATACCCAACAAAATCACACTTGCTGATATTGGCCAGAATATTTCTCACAGCTGTTTCTCTTTCCTGGGTTTGACAACAAGGGATCTTGCACTGCTGAACAGACCCAGCCATATGATCTCAGCAACACAACACCTCTAAGTCATCAAGCAGTGAGAAACCACAAATGAGAAGTGTACTCCCAGCACTAATTGCTTTAAGATGTGATATGAATTAAAACCTCCCTTCCCTCCTCCTTTTCAATTCAGTCCACTCTATTAATTTTGTTACCCACAGGTGATGATCCCAGTTTTTCTAAATTTTGTTTACAACCTGCCCTCCACATCAAATTTATACCACATTTCCACATTTCTAGAGAAGGCCTTTGGTCAAAGGTTCCTTCCTTCCTTATGATACTTTGCTAACTTGTTTCCTTCTCTACCTTTTCATAATCTTGTATTAGCAATAATAACATGAAAAGTGGCATAAACTTTCTTTACCCAAAATAGTCATCATCCTAATATGACGTATTCCATTTCTAACTCATTCTCCATTTCCCCCAAAATGCAGCCCTTCCTTCCTCTCTTCCTCCTCTGCTGCTGGAATAAAAGATAGCCAGATGTTGAGTCCTGAGTTGATGAGAAAGGCAACATTCAAAGGGTTAACTCCTTTCCCCCACAGAGTGAAGCGTTTTGCTGACCCAGTATGAGATGGGTTGGACCAAATTCAATTTAGCTGCAGTCAACAGGAAAATAGGAAGGAAAATAGGATTTAACAAACAAAGCATTAAAAAAAAAAAGGGAGTCCACAGCAGGAAATAATTATTTGGGCAATTGTTCACTTTGTTAAGGGACTGGTCCTGTATGAGTATCCATCGGGATGCAATGCTGTGTCCGTGGTTTCTCCACAGCACCCTGTCTGGTCTAATTAGTTACAAAAGTGCTTCTATGGGCTGGAGAAATTTGCAATTGTGTTGTTTTCAGGGGAACAAACACATATGTCATTGAAGTGGAGTCTGGCACCAGCTTATTTTGGTGAAACCTCAAGTGGTTGGCCAGAATGGAATCAATACGAAAGGAAGCTCCAATTGCCAACAGAAGTGGTTTACAAAAATAATTCACTGACCATTCCATCTGCCTCGGATTAAGCATGTTAAATGGTTCAGTTCAAGTTAACATTTCTAATATATATATATACAAAACCACATATTTTTATCAAATATTTGCATTTAAAAACCTCCGCTAAGATACACACACACACAAAACTGAGACTGTGCTCTTTCATCTGACCGTATACTTTTCTCCTTAGAACATTTACACTAAAAACATGGAATCTGAAAGAAAACTCAGATTGTCCCATTAGAGAAGAGTAAACCCCCTTTGGAAAGGAAAGTGAAAATAATATTTTCAGAATAAAAATCTTTCAATCTGTAAAAGGAGTTTTATAGCTTAGCCTCGGGAAAGTCAGCCAAAGGTTCAATTGACATGTGAACAGAAAGGGGTGAACCCAGGCTTAGCAGATTAGTTTATTCATTGTCCCGACAACGGATGCTGGAACCAAATCCATAATATGTTGCTATCATAAAACCATCCGTTTGCATGGAACCATCCACTGAATGCACTTAAAAATCACATAAATTATAATCTAAGAAGGTGGCATGATGTCACAAATAAATAGCAAATAAAAAATGTCAACACGTATTGAATACTTACTCAGCTAAATGCTTCTCATGTCATCTCTGCAACCACCTTGCAAGGTAGGTATTCTGTTACTACCACTATTTAGCAGATGTGGAAACTGAAGCACAGAGTGATTGAATAAGTTGGCCAAGATCACACAGCCAGGAAGTATACAGGAAGCCTGAATTGGATTCCAGGAAGTCCAACTCCAGATCATGCTCTATCCTGCTCCCCAATGTACACAAAAAAGGTAAGAGAGAGGTCAAACAGGAACCCAGAGCAGTTTCCCAGAGCAAATCCCAGGAGCAGACAGGGCAAGATTCCTCAACTCACCTGCAGACTTGCCTGTCCTCACCCACCTCACACAGCAGTCTATGAAATAAAGGGACCCACTCTGCTTGCTTTGCACTGCCAGCCTCTGTCCCTGACCTGCCTACCGGGGCCCTCTGCCCCTCACCTGTGGAAAGAAGGTTCAGTGGCACAGCTTTGCACAATCCATCAGGGAAAGGAAGCCTGCTGCTTCTCAGGCGGTCAATGTCAAATTCAAGCTCTGCAAATGAGCCAGGCCAAGTGGCTCTGGTGCTTCAGCTGGCTTCCCTGTAGGGTCCCATGGTATGTGCCTCCAGCTGATCTGGTAAGGAAGCAGAAGATAGACCAGGAGGGCAAAGCCCTAATGACTTATGAGCACACACCAGGTGCTCACATATGTGTTTGACGCGTCCCAGTGAAGCCTCACATGAAGTCTATGATTGTGGCTGCTGCAACTGAAGCTCAGAGTGTGTAAATGGCTTGAGTGGACACACAGGTAGTAGATGGCACAGCAAGGGCTTGAGCTGGGCTCTGGGCTCCAAGCCCTTGCTTTGTTGGCTTAATGATGGTTGGCAGCCCTGTCAGCGACCTCAAAGGCCACTTAGTACGAATTTTTCAAGGACGCCCTTACTCAAGTCACTCTACGGTCAACTGCCAGAAAATGATCATCACCATTATAAAAGTCTATGAGAGGAATGGAACCTCCATAGGAGGTAGCCATGATGCTGGAGGATGGGAACTCAGGCCCCTGACAGGGTAAACCTCCGCAAACATGATCCTCCCTACATGGGCAGATGTGCAGCCTGACTTCAGTCAGTGGGCTGGGTGTGAGCTCATGCAGCTCCTGGGTCAGGCTGAGCAAGACTGTGGAGAGTTTCCAGCACTCAAGGTAACGGGAAATGTCGAGCAAAGTAGGTGAAAAGCCTTGTCTAATATTTCCATTTACCTACTTTGTCTGTCTGAATAAGTGTCATTAATTCGAACCATTTCAAAATGGGGCTTGATAATGTGTGAGAGCGGAAGCCCCCAAGCACCAGACTTCTCCACACCACATCCTTGCTGACTCTATCTCTTGGTTGGAGCAATCAATTGAACCCTAGCAAATGTGCTGTGAATATTACAGCAAAACTGACCACTAATGTGCATGTGTCTGCGTGTGTGCACGGCAAGGCAAGGGGATTGGAAGCAGCACCCTGAGCTGGCTCTTCCCCAATGCATTTCCCTCACCCCCAAATCCTCAGCCAAGCTACCTCTCCCTCCCAAACCCCCCACAACAAGACCACACAAGGGACACTTCAAGGGAAAAAAAGACAAGAGGGGCGTTATTTTCTCTCTAGGAAATACCCCAAGTCAACCATTCCACTAACTCCTTATTGCTAATGCTTTTATTATAGACAGAAGCATTCTTATTGAAATAACAGCTAGCCTCAACAATACTGTAAATTCCACAGCCAGAAGGAAAACCCATCCTTTTCCAAAAGAGCAAGAGAAAAGGCTGAAAGCTTAGCAATGCACAACTTTAATATTTTGGTTGATAACATGCCATGGACTCGGAGTATTTTCCATTTCCTCTTTGTCCTTTTTCCAGTGATTTCAAAGGCCTTTATTAAATCTATTAAAACCTAAATATGAGTTGTGATGGTCAAATTAGGTTATTTTTTTCTAACAAATACACTAGAAAAGTATGCACATCTAAATGAGTCCCATCCTCTTCAAAGTAGACTCCAAATGAGACTTAGACTTTTTCCAATGACATCTTCCTTTGCTCCCTAAAGCTCGCAAGTACGTGCGCGCGTACACACTCACACATACATACACACACACAGTTATCTATGTGAGAAATTCTTTTGTAATTGCATTCAGCAAGGGCACATCATTCTGAACATTCTTCATGATGACATAGTATGATTTATGGGAAAATCCCAGGATGTTGAGTGCCATATCTGAAATCTTTCAAAAATGATCCAGATGGAGCATAGTATTTAAGGCTTAAAATGAGATTGCACTAGAGCCAAAAAGTAGATCTTCTGATGTATCTTCAAAAGTCATTTGTGCTCAAGCCCATTATCCAAAAGATACCAAAGCAGATTGAGGGCCGAGGAGGAAGGGTGGGCCTACCTGGTTAACCCTCTGGTCCGCAAACCTTTCCCACCTCTCAGCAGTTCCCAAGGCACCTCTGAGATCTTCTGTTCACTCTCTCCATAGAGCCCAGTATTCAAACATCTAAGCCAATTCTAGAAAAGCTTGTTGTATACTGTAAAGCCTAAGATAAACATGAGTCTGTTCACCCCAGATTTGCTCTATTAACCACAGAGTCTGTCATCCGTAGACATCTATGGCTATAAGTAAAATAATAATCACTTCAAAACATTCATCCACTGTGGTTGACCCTAGCTCTGACCTCTAGCAACTTACTATCCACAAACAGGTTCCCTAATCTCTTGAATAATCACTACTGTAGTAGAAAGAATTCCGAAGATGTCCCCAAGATTCTTATCCCCTGGTTATTCAATCCAACGCAAATCTAGGTACTGCTATGAAAGGGCTTTGCAGACAGAATTAAGGTTGTTGCTCAGCTGACTTTAAAATAGGGAGATTATCCTGGATCATCCAAGTGGACACCAGTACTCAGTTAGGTCCTGAGAAGCAAAAGAGTGTGTCAGAGAGAGATGGTGGAAGAGGGAAGCAGAGGACAATGAGCTAACAGGGAGATCAGAGAGATGTGAAACAAGACAAGGACATGACCCACATTTCTGGCTTTGAAGAAACAGGAAGGGGCAATGAATCAAAGAATGCAGGTGACCTCCAGAAGCTGAGAATAACCCCGGTCAACAACCAGGAAGAAAACGGGGACCTCAGTCCTCCAACCCCACAAAACAGAATTCTGCCAGCAACCTGAATGAGCTGGAAGCAAATTCTTTCCAAGAGCCTCCTTGCCTCCTTGCGCAGCTCTGCCCACACCTCTATTTTAGATTGGTGAGAACCAGTATCAGGCTTCTAACCTACAGAACTGCAAGGTAATAAATGGATACTATTTTAAGCTGATAAATTGGTGATGATTCATTATGGCGGTGAAACCTAAAACAACTACCCACAATGTTTTTCTGAAATGTGCAGCGTTGTAGAGAAGCTAGGTCATTCTTAGTATTAGAAGATCTTGTTTCAGTCTAGTTCACACACCCATATGCTGCAGAAGCTGGGAGAGAGGAGGTGCCACAGGCAAGGATGGAGAAGACATTCCCAGGGGCTACATGGGTTCTATTTGATGTTTGGAAATAGCCATGGGGAAAATGATGTGAGTCTAGAAGCAGTGCTTAGCATTGACTGTTCATTAGATTCACTTTAGGAGCTTTTAAAACTCCCCATTCCAGGGTCATACCTCAGACCAATTATATCAAAATCTCAGGAAGGTGAGCCCCAATGTATTTTAAACTTCCTCAAGTGACTTCAGTGAAAGTCAAGTTTGGGAGCTACTTGTCTAGACAAGAAGGGAAAGGTTTGACTAGTTGGGGGAAGATTTCCTCTGCTGATAGAAGTTTTAGAAAATACTCAAGAAAAAAAACACTCACATTCAGGTGTTGGTACAGTGTTCTGACAGAGTTTATCTCCATTGTTGACATGGATCGCTCAACAGAAAAAGATACAGACATTATGTATTTTGAAAACTCATATTCCCCAGATCTTAGTGGAATACCTGGCACATAACTGGTGCTCAAAATGTTTGACGAATGATCTTTTCTTTTCCATGATTCTCAGTTCCACTTTGAGGAGTATGGAAGCACTGCAGACATCCCTAATGTAAAAGAGTAGTATGCATTTGTAATAGGGGTGGGCCCTCTGTTCACCTTTGCAGGGAGCACTTTCAGAGCACATGGAAGGTTTTGCTCAGAAATCAGGAGGAGGATAGAGTGGAAGAGCTGTCTATCACAAGACTTCTCCTTAGTTCAAAGTATGGATACTAGCAGGAGTGTAACCCTTGTAGAGAGTTTCTTTTCAATGGGTAACAAGGCTTCAGCCATGATAGAATTTACAGTTACAACTTGGGTAATGGCTAGTTTTCCTGCAATTGTAAATTTCCAGAACATGCTTTAGAATCCTCAAATTATTTTGTGCATTCTCAGTCTTTTGGCATTAGGGCAGGGGGCAGGGAGAGAGACTTGTCTTTCTGATGCCATAATCTGTTGAATAAGTCCTATGAACTGCATTTGCTGGCCAAAGTGTGAAGCCTTAGATGCTATGTGTTCAGGGTAATCAGTGGTCTTACAGAATCTTTCCCACAGGTACTGTGTCCTTGGATCTTCTCTCCTACTCATGAACTGGCATTCTTCATTGCCTGGAAAGCTTTTTCGACATTCTAAACACCTGAGAATCATCACCCTTGAGAATCATCTCCCCTGTGTGGATGCTCCCATAGTGATACCAGCTGAAAACCCTCATAGAAGATTGTCCCACACTGCAGACATGCAAGTTTTCCCTCCTGGGTGGATTCATTTAAGGTCAGTTTATGGCAGAAGCTTTTCCCCACAGTAGCCCTGTGAATCTCACAGTCTTGTGAGCTCATGTGCTGATCACACTTTGAGACGCTCTGGAAGCATAAGTTATTATTTCAAGTGTCCTCTACATTATGTGTGTGAATCTGTTTTTATTTGGCTGATGGCCCAGGCAAATACCATTAGCATTCTGAGCACAGGTTGGCACAACAAACTTTTCTATAAAACATTTTCTGAATACACAAATATCACTTTGTCAAAAGCTTTCAGTGTTGCTATTCCCTGGCCGAAGAACCTAGAGCTAAAGTTTCTCAGCTGTTGCTGCTGCTGCTGTGAGCGACTCCTTTGCAGTCCCCAAAGCAATGCCTTCTAATAACCAGTAAGCTTAAAGGGAAATGCAGACATGGGGAAGCAATGTCTGGGGAGGGGAGTCTGAATATAAAAATTGTGCACCTAAAAGGTTTTTACAGTTAATGCAGCTCTTTCCCACCAAGAAAGACTACCTTTAAAAGCTGCCATTTCCTTTGCATTAACTAAAAATGGACACATCTGTTGAAAGAAATGGGGAGGGAGAAGACAATAGCTATTATGATGGTCAGGCAAAGTGTGTGTGTGTGCATAAACCACTGAAGAAAGTGCAAAGGGGGCAAGGCTGGTGGAAAGATTGCCGTGGAGTTGCTGTCAGTTATTATTTATACAGCACCATAAATGCATGGCCGTCAAAGTCAACGGCCATCTTACTAACTGCTACCTAAGTGCTAGCAATGTGAGACCTCAGAAGAATGACTCTCCTATTTAATATTTAACCAGATGCTTCCATTTTTGAAAATATATTTTGCTTCTTATGGAGGAGGGGGGAGAGGCTGACTTGCAACTTCTGTGATGCATGAGCTAGTGTTGAGAGTAATAGAAAACTATTCCTCATTTGTCAAACTTCATTGTCAATATTTCCACCATATTGGCAAACAGAGCATTTTTCTATAAGTTTGAATTGCTTTTTATGTTATTATACTCATGAACATCCTGAGGAAATAAGCTGAGATAACTATTATGATTTGCGTATTGGAGCTATGAAGACCAAGGCAGAAAGATTTTATACAGTCAGCTCCATGTCATGCAAGACAAAGGAAGATGAACCAGAGCCTGAATTTTTTGTTGAGGGTTTGAATCTTGTGATAGGATGGAAAGGCCACATTACCTGGACTGATGAAGCTCTTGAGAAATTACTCAGATGACCTAATTGAACCAGAACTGCCAGTTCCACTTAATACACTGTGATGTGGTAGGTGAGGATGCCATGTTACCTGCAGACAACTGGTGACTTCCTACCTCTTTTCCTGTGTATTCCCTTTCCTTGTCTCAGGTACATCCCTTGCCTCTCCGTCATTTCCTGTCTTTGTTCTTCACCTTGGGGCCTCCTCCAAGCTCCTGGAAGTGTTCTCTCAGGTATCATAGTCACTGTTAACCACCTATGGGAATGGATATCCATACATCCCATGTCCTCATCTCAAAACTGATTTAGATGGCCATCAATCAATCTATACAATGATCGACAGGTACACAGTGAGCATTTACCACGAGCCTCTGCGACTCACCTTCCAGACACCCTTTGCATCATGAAGAATTTACTCTTCTTCATGCTCTTCTGTCCCTGCTTCCATCTCTGTGTGTGGCGTGTCTCTTAATGGCTCAATGTTTCTGCCCACCGTGGAGGGACGCATGGAAGTGGCCACTCCCTTAAAAGGCTCTCTATTATTCCTGGGCTGTTATTGTTATAGCCTGACTGTCAAGCTCTTTCTCCCTTGTCTCTCACACATCATTTCCTTCTGTGCCCATATATCTTAAATGAAAAATGTAAGGACATAAGACAGCCTAAGAACAAGAGAGCAATATCCCTGAGAAGGAAGACTGTTCATTCTCGCTGTTCTTGGTTTGCTTTAATCTCACCTTTGGGCCTCTTTAATACATCCCACCATCCTAAAGGGAAAACAAGAGAGACAGAGAAGGCTTGAACAATGAAGCATTTCTCTGCTCCACTCCCCTCCTCCCCCATCCCATTGCCCAGACCCCCTAGGACCAAGAACGACTCCCATGCTTCATAAAATTTCAGATAATATTGAGGGGGATGTCAGAATGACTTCACTGGCCCATGCAGACGGCATCTGTACAGGCTCCTGAGGGAGATGGGATCCGGCACAGAGCAGCCCCTTATGCTGGGGACAGTATCAGAGGTTCCCATTATCTAAAAAAGGGATGTGAAATTGGAACAACTCCAGTTGAGAATGCAGCAAGCTACACCATTTACATGAAATATATGGTGTTGGGCCCACCACAAAGCAGGCTGGCTTTGATCTTGGTGAACTTTTGAATCATGTGTAACTAAAGAATTCTTTACAAAGAATTATTTCAGCTCCCTGAGTTAATGAAAAGCCAGCCTGTACAATTTATGGAAGCAAGAGACCAAGCATTAGAGGGAGAAAAAAAATGTCATAAAAAAAATCCCCAGGAGTCTTTAATGTGACAGTCCTCATGGTCTCTGAGGATCTCTAACTCCACATTTTTCTGTCAGATTTATTGGGTTTTACTGGGATTCATTCTTCTTAGCACTGGAGTTGGTGGAGACAATCTCAGGGAGAAAAATGTGTCTGAGGCGCTATGAGCCAAACTGATAAGACAAAATCAAGAGAGCAATCCTTTAATTATTGGGTGGTAATCAACCCTATATAATGCTATGTTACAAAACCAATATCACTTAAGCACTGCCTAGTTCCAGAAGGATTTTATGGGAGTCCCCGATACCTAGGATCAATTGATTGTAGCCAGTGTGGCAAAACTCCACAAAATCAACCTGCCATTTTTATTGGGTGAAATGATTCTTCTTCTTGACCTACTTCATGGTAGACACTAAATTCTCAGAGGAAAAGAAATATAGGGAGCTTGGGGAAAAGTGACCACATAAAAGCGGAGTGCATGTCTCTTCTAAAATAGATAATGTCTGTATGTGTTGGCCCAGTATTTATTACAAAGTCATCTTCCAGAGAATGTATCATAGCATGCATACAAAGAGAGAAACTGGAGTGAAAAGGTTAAGATCTGAGTCATCTCAAATGTGGAAAACCATTTCTCTCCCAAGGCTAGGCATCATTGACTTTCGTTTATCCTTTTCCAAGATTTTTGTTTCAAGAAGAGATTAAAGACAGCAGTGATCTCTGAGACTTGTTCATTCTTTACACTGAAGTAATAATAAATCTAAGCTCTTTCACTGGCTATCTTCTCAATTAAAAAAAACACTTTATCCATAAGCTAGCCTCTAGATAGTGAGGAGGTAATGGTGTTTTCGATAATCTTTCTACTATAGGGAGGCAACCTTAAAAGCTTGTTCTGAACATCATACCACCTTGGTTTGAATTCTCTTCCCTCCTCCCTTTTTGGCAAGGAACTTTGCACTTAGATTTATTCTCTAAGCTTCAGTTTCATCATGGGAATAATGATAGTGTCTGTCTCGTGGGGTTTTGACAAGGACCAAATAAGATAATAGATAATAAACTCTTTCTGGTGTTCAGTAAACCCTCAATAAATATTAAATTACTTCCTAAAACTAGATGTCTTGGAAAACAGATTACAGTTAGATGTTTTCTACTTAATTTTAAGAAGCTTTCAAGTTTGAGGGGGAACAGGCTGTTTAAAAACATACCAACTATCTGACCACATGCAGAAGATTGAAACAGGACCCCTACCTATTACCATACACAAAAAATCAACTCTTAAATGGACCAAAGACCTAAACGTAAAACCTCCAACTATAAGAGTCTTAGATAACACAGGAGACACCTTTATGGAAAGTGGAAAAGGCAACCAATTCCTGATAAATACCCCAAATGCCCATGCCATAAGAGATAAGATAGATAAGTGGAACCTCATCAAACTGAGAAGCTTCTGTAAAGCAAAATAAATCATCAAGAGAGGGGGAAGACAGACCACAGAATGGGAAAAAAATGTTTGCCAACTGTATATCTGACAAAGATCTAACATCCAGAATCTATAAGGCACTCAAGCAAGCTGAAAGGAAAAAAACAAACGGCCCTATTAAAAAGTGGGCAAAAGATATGAAATTATCAAAAGAAGACATATGAGCAGCCAACAGACACATGAAAAAATGCTCTACCTCACTAATCATCAAAGAAATGCAAATTAAAACCACACTGAGCTACCACCTACCTCCAGTCAGGATGGCCATCATCAATAACTAAAAAAACAACAGATGCTGGAGAGGATACAGAGAAAAGGAAACGCCTCTACACTGTTGGTAGGAGTGTAAACTAATACAACCTCTGTAGAAAATAATGTGCGATTCCTAAAAGATCTAAAAATTGGCCTTCCATATGACCCAGACATCTCCTTTCTGGGAATATACATGGAGAAATGCAAATCATTCTATAAAAAAAGATACCTACTCACGCATGTTTATTGCAGCATTATTCACAATAGCAAAAACATGGAACTAACCATGCTACCCATCAAGAGTGGACTGAATTTTAAAAAAATGTGGTACATATACACCATAGAATATTACACAGCCATAAAGAAGGACAAAATTATGGATCACAGCAACTTGAATGAATTTAGTCTATCAGATTCAGTGGTCT
Organism: Carlito syrichta; assembly: GCF_000164805.1. Lineage (NCBI taxonomy): Eukaryota > Metazoa > Chordata > Mammalia > Primates > Tarsiidae > Carlito > Carlito syrichta. The sequence goes on along the minus strand of NW_007113174.1, from coordinate 788,960 downwards.
ATCACAGAAACAAAGAACTGAATATCACATGTTCCCACTCATAAGCAGACCCTGAACATTTATCACAATACTGTAAGAAAGGGTTTGGCTCTAGTAGAATGCTGCCAGGGAAGAGAGGGGAGGCACATAACATGAATAAGGGTAGCTGATCTCAAACCAGACGAAATGGGGACCAACGGGAGGCCCAAACTTCACTGTACAATGACCACTTGTATACCTACTCCTGAATTGTACCCCACATCTTTAAAATAAAAACAGATCAACTATAATGCAAATAGCATCAATTTGTTACTACAACAGAGCTTTTGATTCAATGATTTCCCAATAGCTATTTTTTTGGTGTACCTGTGTGTGAGCATCATGCCAGATAACTTTATGTACATTATCTAATTTTAAGTCTCAGAATACACATAATTTTAAGTCTCAGAATACACAGATAACTTTATGTACTTTATCTAATTTTAAGTCTCAGAATACACAGAATAAACAATGCTCAGTGGTATTATGTGATTAGTTTACAGTTTCAAAGGTAGGCAATATCAGAGCTTGCACTTAAATGCAGATTTTTGTCCCAAGTTAATGCTTACTCTAGACACCATATTTATTTTAAACTTGTTTCCTGATAGGTCATATTCAAAATTCAAATTATAGGATGCATAGTCTTGATTAATACTAATAATAGCTTATCAAATTATAAAATAAAATGTAGAATTATACTATAATCTGTCCCATAGATAAATAAACATGTCTTTGCCAGTGAGGGAAATATATTATGTGCCGCATGAGTAGCCAGAGACAATTAAGCATGCAATTAAAAACTACTGATCATTAAGAGCTGAGATTCAGAGAAAATCTAAAAGATGAATGAGGGAGTTGAGATAAAGATCAGAGAGTGCTACTAAATCTTCAAGAAAGTAAAAGAAAGGTTTGGGGTTTTATTTGGTTGGGTTTTTTTTGTTTTGTTTTTGGTTTTGGCCATTTGAAAAGGAAATTCACAAAAATACCTTCTCTCCTTAAAAATAATCCATCAATAATTTGTAAATTCTTTGCACTGCTGGTTAAAAGTATCATAAAAAGTGCCCTGATGCCTGCTTCTTTCTCTTTGTCTTCCCTGTCCAGCATTCCACAAAATGAAATAAAACTAGTCCATGAGTTCTTACTCTCCTCTGATACGATTTTTTTTTTTTAAGGTTCCCACATTGGGCCATACTGAATTCACAGCCCATGTTTGGCATCTCTAGGAAAATGTCCTCCTGGCATCTCAGAGGAAAGTGAGCAGTTCTTATAGAATGAAGCAACACTCCGAGAACTAGTCCCTCTGTTTGAAGGCAGGATGTCAATGTATTAGTTTGCTAGGGCTATCATAACAAAGTACCACAAACTGGGTGACGTGAACAGCAGAAATGTGTTGTCTCCCAGTTCTGGAGGCTAGAAGTCTGAGATCAAGGCGTTGGCAAGGTTGATTCCTTCTGAGGAGTCTGAGGGTAAGATCTGTTCCAGGCGTCCATCCTTGGCTTATAGGTGGTCTTAAGATCTGCTCCAGGCGTCCATCCTTGGATTATAGGTGGTCTTCTTCTCCCTGTGTCTATTCACAGCCTTCTTCTTTTGAGTGTTTGTGTCCAAATTTCAGTTTTGGTTGTTTTTTTTTTTAAGACAAAATCTCACTATGTCTTCTAGACTGGCCTCGAATTCCTGGATTCAAGAATTTCTCCCACCTCAGCCTCCCAAGTAGCTAGGACCACAGGTACTCCACCACATCTGGCTAAAATTTTACTTTTTTTTTTTTATAAGGATAGAGGTCATATTGTATTAGGAGCCCACCCTACTCCAGTATTACCTCAACTAATTACATATGCAATGACCCTATTTCCAAAAAAAGTCACATTTAGGGGTAAGGACTTGCACATATGAATTTGGGGGAATGCAATTCAATCCATAACAGTAGATATGGCTCTGAAATGTTGCCTGGAAAAAGTTGAACCTAGCCACTGAAAGGATGAGTTGCATATTAGCCAAATATTATCAAACCCATTAGCATACTTTCTAAGAGTATTACACAAATGGAGGTAGTATTGTCTCTATAATCTCCTTGCAGATTATTTCCACTAAGCAAATAGACTTTCATACTAGCATAGTCATGAGTTATAAAATGATATCCTGATACTTGAGATGGCTAACTTGTTCTTAGTGGGTATCTAACACCCCGAACTATAAACAGGAAGAAGCAGAATTGGGGATAGGAAACCAGTAAAACAGCACTCATACGCATTTCTGTGTTTGAGGCATAATCCCTCACTTAGTAAAACAGACAAGTGTTTCCCACTGGAAACTAAGGTTTAGAGCTTATTCTCTCTCATTCATACTTTATTCAGAGTATTCAAGTCAGCTCTGGTGTGGACTTCTCTGGATCTTTTCCTGGGATCCTTTCCTCTGTTCCCCACTAACCATATGAACCTTCTGGCTTCTCCTGGCATCCCTAGCACCCCGTGTTTGTTTGGTTTTTTTTAACATGGTTATTGTCAGGTTGCTGTTGTGTCTTCTTCAAGAAATTGTAAAATCCTTGAAGAAAAAGACCATGTCTAATCACTATAGCCACAGTACAAAGAAAAGTATCATAAACATTTGCTAAAGGAAAGGAGTTCAGTAAGAGTCAGCTGAATGAAAATTGGATAAAAATGAACCATCCTAACTCAAGAGTCTGGAAACACTTAACTATTCCTACTGAATAGAGAGCCACAGCCATCTCCCATTTTTTTGAAGAAAACATAGAGGGAACAAGCAGAGAGAGTCTCCAGATGCACTGAGAATTCCACTCATTATGTGACTAGTCCTGGCTCTTTACACCAGTCCTTTGTGGGGACATGTACAAGTGGTATATCAAATAACACAAACCACAGTCGACTCCCTTGTGATGACAGGAAGATTATTTCAAATACTTTTGATCCTTTCTCTTTTTTGTTTTTGAGTTGGGGTCTCACTCTGTTGCCCAGTCTGAAGTGCAGAGGCACGATCATAGTTCACTGCAGCCTCGACCTCCTGGACTCAGGTGATCCTTCTACCTCAGCCTCCTGAGTAGCTGGGACTACAGGCATGTGCCACAATGGCAGGCTAATTTTCTGAGTTTTTGTAGCCTTGACATCTTGAATGACTGTGAATTCCTGGGTCCAAGCCATCCTCTTGCCTTGGCCGCCCAAAATGCTGGGATTACAGACACCAGCCACCGTGCTCAGTCAATTTTGATCCTCTTTTAATCAAAAGTATTATGATTTAAATTTTGTCTTCCTTTATCTTGAATTTCTTTTTTTTTTTGCTGAATCTCTGAACAAAGCTGACAATAAATGTACATGGCATATATATCCTTTTGCAATAGTTTATCATCTGTGGGAATTTCTCTGTGGCATTTGCTGTTTTTTATTTGGGTACATTTGATTTCTCCCAAAAGAACTATATCAGCTGGCATTAGGAAATCTTAGAAATGTGTTTACACTAAAACACTCTTGAAATTGAATCTTCAAGATGACCCAAGTCTAAAGGGACTGTTACTTTATTAATGCAACTCTGTTTCCTCTAAATTGGCTTTTGTGAAAGTAAATTCTTTCACAAGTTGGGATTGGGTTGGGAGTCAACAAACAAACTTAGGTTAACTCCTTATCAACTGTGAGTGATGCCAAGAGGGGAAAAGTTGACTTGAGTTGGGTTTCTCTCTCTGAGCTAGCTCAGCATGTGGCTGGACTTTTGGCAGCCCCGAAGTAATTGCCTTCCAAAGTGCTGTCTTCACATGTCTTCTTGAGCCACTTTTGTGTTCAAATTCAAGTACTCAAACAGGGAGGAAGTTCAGAAAGGTGTCCCAGCATCCCAAGACGTGATCTGTCTAAGAGTCCAAGTTAGATCTACTTTGATGATATTCTTCAGACTGCAAAGGAAAAGAAAAATTCCTTTCTTATTCAATGGCATTTTCATCAGAAAAACTCCAAATACTTAAGAAAAAAAATTCCCATCACCTCTCATCTACTTGGTTCCATGAATCCATTGTTCTGGGGCTATGCTATCTGGTCTTCACCTTGGGAGAAGAAAAGGCAGCCAATTATTATTTAATAAACCCTCACTTCCTCTTGCTCCATAAGAGATGGTGTCAAAAGTCGATGTTCATCCAAAAGATGGAGAACTGAGGCCCCTCGCACCATCGCCCCTCCCTACTCTCCCACCAAACCCTAGTGGCCTGTCGTAACCTTTAGTGACACTTATGAGTCCCACAAACCACTCTTTTTTTTTTTTTGAGTTCGGAGTCTCACTCTGTCACCCAGACTGGAGTGCAGTGGCCGCTCCTGGCCACCGCAGCCTCGACCCGCTCGGCTCCGGCGATCCTCCCTCCTCAGCCTTCCAAGTAGCCGGAATTACAGGCGCACACTACCACGATCGGTTGATTTTTTGTAGAGATGAGGTTTCGCTGCCCAGGCGGGCCTCGAACCCGTGGGCTCAGGCAATCCACTCACCTCAGCCTCCCAAAGGCGCGGGATTACAGGCTGAGCCACCAAGCCTGGCTACAAACCACTCTTACTGAGCCAGACTCTGTCTATCCAGGGTGGGGACAAGCTACTCTGTCGTTTCTGTTTCTGAGGAAAACAGTTTTTGTTGGGGGGAGGGGTGGGATCAAATAGTGGTGAGAATGCAATATGAAACATGCCTCCTCCATGGACCATGAGAAAGATGACTCATGTTCCCTTACACATTTAAATCCGGAGCTGGATGAAAAGAATTTCCCTAACCACTCTGAATATCCAGCACATGGGATAAAGTTGTGGATGCATTGAACCAAATGCAATGTAATGGATAAATGCTGCAAAATCTTTGAGTGGTTTTCATTGTACTACAGGATATTTAAACCTCACTCTATTTTTTTAGCATTCTGGAGTCCTATCCATCACAACTTCATCCTTCACTCCTGTACCACTCCATTTTCCAAAGCTCTGTGCTGTCAAGTTTTCTTCCTTCTGACACCATCCCTGCTTTCCCTGGGTTTTGCTGTTAATCACCACAGTTTGCCCTCTCCATCCATTGCCTTCGGAGACTTACTAAATTATGTGTCACAGTCTTGTCATAGTCACCTCTCAAACTCTACATTTTATTCTCTTTAAATAAATTTTTTTAAAAACCTTGCTCATACTGAAAAACAGGCTTTCATTTCTTTTCTCTTTTTAACATTAGATGTTGAACACAGACACCTTATCACAACCACTCACAGTTCACTGGAAACATTACATCCGAAGTCAGTTGTGTTGAATGTGCTCATAGGTTTCCTTCTCTAACATTTTTTCCTTTCAATAAAGGAACACCAGCCTGAAATTTCTCCCAGATAAGTTATTCCCTGGAGGACTTTTCTATCTGTCCTAACCTTTCCAATCTTGTATGAGCAGCTGTAGATGCATGAGATCAAGTTCAACTTTGTCGAATGCCATTAGGTGGTGTTATCAGTCCTTCTTGGCATTCTGGGAGGTGATCAGGGGGCTGATCAGAGAATGCAGAGGTGAGAGGCAGTGTGAGGAACCAGGCTCTGCACACTCAGCTGTGAATTCAGCGTGGGCCAACTAGGGAAGTAGGTTTGGGAATCACATGGGGTAGAAAACTGTCTTCAAAAAACGGATGGCATACACTTTGCACCTTCTAATTAAACACATTTTATTTTTTTTATTTTTTATTATGAGATGGAGTATTATTCTGTCACCCAGGCTGGAGTGCAATGGCACCATCACAGCTTATCTCAACTTTGGCCTACTGGGCTCAGGCAATTCTTCTGCCTCAGCCTCCCAAATAGCTGGGACTACAGGTGTGTGCCACCACACCTGGCTAATTAAAAAAAGAAAATTGTAGACACAAGGTCTTACTATGTTGCTCAGGCTGGTCTTGAACTCTTGTGTTCAAACAATCCTCCCATCTTAGCCTCCCAAAGTGCTGGGATTACAGGTGAGAGCCATGTGTCTGGTCTACAAATTTTAAAATAACCCAATTCTTAAAGCTAATTCATTAATAAATACTGCTCCAAATACAAATGCCTGAAACTGTTCTAGCATCTTGAGAGGACAGATGTCTTATTCATCTTTGTATCCTTAGCACATAGAAGAGACTGGATATAGATATGTAAGGAGAGACTGACTGAATGAAGACATATATTTATAGTTTCAAATAGATGATTTAATCCTCAGTTTGGGGACAAACTTGATCTTTATCAATTCTGTATTAATCTCAAGAAATAGGAGGATTCATGTGCTAGTTGCCTATTGCTGTTGTAACAAATTATTACAGACTTAGTGCTTAAAACAGCTAATTGTCTTCCAGTTCTGGAAGTCAGAAGTCAAAACTTGGTTTTGTGGGGCTAAAATCAAGGTGCCAGCAGAGCTGCACTCTCTGAAGGTTCTAGGGAAGAATGAGTTTCCCTGCCTTTTCCAGCATCTAGAAGCTGCTCACAGTCCCTGGCTCATGGCTTCTTCTGTCTTCAATGCATGCCATTCCATACCTGCTTCCATTTTGACGTCTTCTTTCTCTGACTCTAATCCTCCTGTCTCCCTTTTAGGACTACATTGGGCCCACTTGGACACTCCGGGAAAATTCCCTCATCTCAGTCTCCTTCATTTAATCACATCTACGAAACCCCTTTTACTACATTAAGTAACATATTCACAGGTTCTGGGGATTAGGATGTGATCATTTGGGAAGAAGGACATTATTCAGCCTACCACACTCCCTGTAAAATATGTTTATTCTATCACACGTCTGCTGAAAATTTTTCCAATTGTCTCTTTGTACTTCAGGAGAAATTTCAAGAACATATAGTGCCCTTCAAAAACCTACCCTGCCTACTCCTCTAGGAGTTCAAAGTTGTTGTTGAAAGCACAGATTCAAAGTCTAGCAGCTCTGAGTTTTTATAAGCCATGAATTCTTATGTAAGTTACTAGAGCTCTCTAAGTTGTATTTTTTCATCTAGAAGTGGGAGAAATGATCATCTATCCCACAGAGTTAGTCACTGGTGAGAACTAAATGAGATAAATTATCTAAGTATAGTCCTAAACTGAGCCCATGCCACATAAAAAGACTAATAGATGATAGTCTAAAAATATCGTATCATATCATTGTTATTAATTTAGTCAAGTCAGCATCTATTTGTTGGGCAACTACTATGTGCCAAACACTGCTCTAGCCACTTGGGATAAATCAATGCACAAAAGAGACAAAGATTTCCACTCTCGTGGAGTTCACATTCTGGTAAGATATGCACACACGAGGAATGAAAAAAAATAGGCCACGTTAGAAGGCGGTACACATTCTAGAAAAATATACAGGAGCAAGATAAGGGAGATTGGGGTACTAGGGTAGGAGCACATGGTGCAATTTCAAATGGGGAGAGGAGGTCAGTGTGCCCCATCAAATAGGTGGCCCATGAGCAAGAGTCTAAAGGAAGTAAGTGGATTAGTATTCTGGGCGGAAGGAAGAGTGAGGGCAAAGTCCTCAGGATGGGACAATGGTGCACTGGAGAAGCAGCAAGAAGGCTGTGCGGCTTAGTGAGTGAGGAAAAAGTCAGTCAGTCTGGGTGGAGAGTCAACTCTTTGGAAAACTATAAGGATCCCGAGGGTCTGTTAGGACAGATGGGGAACCACTGTGGAGTTTTGAACAGAGGAGTGGCATGATCTGATTTGGGTTGGCTGCTGGGTTGGATATCTACTACAGGGAAGCTAGACTGAAGACCAAGAGACAGGTGGGAGGCTGTGGCCATAATGCAGAAAGATGTGGTAATGCCTCACACCAGGGTGTGTGCTACCAGTGTAGAAGCTGAAAGGGGCTCAGATCCCAGATATATTTTGAAGACAGATCAATAGAAGTTCTTATGGGATTGGATGTGAGGAGGGAGAGAGAGGAGCCAAAGCTACTCTATAGTCTATATTATGGATGAACCTTGAATACATCATGCTAAGCGAACAAAGCCAGACAGATACAAAAGACCATGGACTATACAACTTTATTTATATGAAAGGTCCAGTATAGGCAAATCCATGACTACAGAAAGTAGACTAGTGTTTGCCATGGGCAGGGAGATTAGGAAGTGGTGATGCTTGCACAACATTATGAATGTACTAAAAACCACTGGATTGTATACTTTTTGTTTGTTTGTTTGTTTGCTTGTTTGTTTGTTTTTTTGAGTTGGAGTCTCACTCTGTCACCCAGAGTGGAGTGCAGTGGCCGCTTCAGGCCACCGCAGCCTCGACCTGCTGGGCTCCAGCGATCTTTCCGCCTCAGCCTTCCAAGTAGCTGGAATTTCAGTCATGCACTACCAAGCCTGGCTGATTTCTTGATTTATTGTAGAGATGAGGTCTCGCCAAGTTGCCCAGGCGGGTCTCAAACCCTCAGGCTCAGGCAATCCACTCACCTCAGCCTCCCAAAGGCGCGGGATTACAGGCTGAGCCACTGAGCCCGGCTGATTGTACACTTTAAGATGGTGAAAATCATGAATTTTATGTTCTGTGAATGTCACCTCAACATTAAAAAATAACTCAATATTCTGGCTTGAACAACTGGCAGAATGGTATGACTCTCAACTAGGTGGAAATGCTGTGGGTGGAGCAGCCTAATAGGGGAAAGTTACCAGACACTCTGAGTTTGAGGGGTCTATTTGGTTCCCAAATGGAAATGTTGAAAAGAGAGTCTGGTATGCTAGTTTTGAATTTGGAAGAGTATTTGGGTTAGAATATCCACATTTGAGAGCTGTGCACATAGCTCTGTCTTATTCCAATTTCTTAGTCCATTCTATGCTACTTTAACAAAATATCTGAGACTAAGTAATTTATTAAGAACAGAAATTTATTTTCTCATAGCTCTGGAGGCTGAAAGTCCAAGAACAAGGTCCCTGCAGTTTTTGGTGTCTGGTGTGGGCTGCTTTCTGCTTCCAACATGGTGCCTTGTTGCTGTGTCCTCCAGAGGAAAGGAACCCTGTGTCTTCATGTGGCAGAAGCCCACAAAACTGAATGAAATCACTAAGGTTTGAGTGTTGACAAAGGAAAGGATCAAGGATTGAGCACTTGGAAACTCTGCAGTTGAGAACTTAGGTAGAAAAATAGGAACCAGTCAAGGAAATGAAGAAAGATTAGCCAGAAAATAGGAATAAAATCAAGAGAAATGATTCTTATCTTCTATCACTCTCCAACGTTCACCTTCTTGATCATACATGAAAGTCCTCAAGAGTGTCCCTATGTGTCACATCTTAAGGAGGCTTCTTAATGCTGTTCTCTATCATTAGAATGTTCTTTATCCATTCTAAGCTGGTTAACTCCTTTTCATCCTTCAAAACTAAGCTCAAAATATCAATACTCTTAAGAAGCCCCCTTTCTCCTCTTCTTTGATTTATATTTCCCCCCTTTGTGCTCCTACAACCCTGGGCATCACTGACTGGAGCCCTTATCTTGCTGAACAATAAATTCAAATTCAACTTACATGTGAGTCTCCTCTACAAGACTCAAAGACAGAGTATGTCATGATAGCATGCTTAGTATTTAGTCCAGGATTCAGCATATGGAAAGAACCTTTAAAATATCCATTGAATGAAAGACAAACATAGAAATGCCTTACTTCACTCAGTAGAAATGTTCTTAAGAAGCTAAATGTACATCAAAGTGCTTAGGAATTTTTTATATTCATAATCCTCTGTTAAACATACTGAGTGGGAATGCTACTTAAATCAACTCTGTGGAAAGTTATTTTATAAGGCAAAGAATTCTATCATCCCACAAAAAAAACCCCACCTCCAAGTCAACTGTTATTACAAGCTAAGATTTCTATACATATATATGGAATTTATATGACATTCTAATAAAACAAATTTGAAGAGTCCTTTTCCTATTGCATTTTTTTACATATATGTTAAATATACAATTATTATATTTAGATGCTGGAATATTTGTAACTAAAGTTTCCCATCTTTAAAATGGAGAACTCAGACTAGCACATGCTGTAATGTCTCCTGTGGATGTGAACTGTCAACAAAGAATAGTTAAAACTATAGACAGATATTTTAATGAGAATGAAAAGTGTGCTCAAGTCTTTGCATTTAAAAAAATCAAACACCTCTCAGGAATTTTTTATCACATGAGGGAAATTTTCTCTCAACTTTAAGAAGTTTTGTAATCTTATTAAAGGAAACATAAACTCTGACCCCTCAGTCATGCTTAGAAAAAGTAATTCCATATGTTTATTAAATTAGAAAAGGTAATTATGTCAGAGGTCAAACATGCAGAAAATAAGGACAAAGTATAAAGGAGAGTCACCTCACGATCACTCCTTTCCCCTTTACATTAATCTGTGACCGTGAGAAAATATTCCGGACAAGGTAGAGTGAGTGACTTACGTGAGTAGGAAGGGATTGAAATTTTGGATCTGCCTTTTAAAGGAAAATAAAGCAATAGTGGGGAATTGCAACAAAATCCTTTTAAGCACCACTCTGGCATGGCCCTAGTACCTGCTAGTAAGCCTTCAAGATCCCCTGGGCTCTCAGGCCCATACTCCGGTTTCTACTTTGCTACCTTAAATGTCTGAGGAGTGTTTGGCAAGAGGAAAACAATTTAACAACTTGGGGTCTTTGGTCTAGATTTGCTACAAGGAGAGTTCAGTTACAGGCTGACTCTGGGAGTATTCTGCACTTCTTCTGGTCTCTTGAGGTTTACCAAACATTATTCAGTGAGGAATTGGCAAAGCATAAGCCCAAAGCATATGACAAGAGTGTTAAGTTACTTCTCCATTGCTTACTAAGTAGGATTCAGCATAATCTTTCTCAATGTAAAGCTTGTCTTTCTGACAGACCGTAAGAAAGAGGTTTAATGGGAACAAAAGGAGGAGCACCTTGCAAAATCAGCATCACCAATCCCCTGCCTCCTGAACGCCTTGCTCAGACTATGGGCCGCGTGCTCCACACACAGCAGCCACGATGCCTAATGGTGCTGCCACTGAGGGAACTATTTGTACATGTCCATCATAAGACTAAACTGGCAGAAAACTGCTGCAGGCCAACCCATTCACAAATATGCCTACTCCTTAGCAAAAACATGCAATGTGATGTAATCTTCTTTACAGTGACTGTTGTTTGGGGATTGAGAAGAATGTTAGGTTTGCATGTGTGGTGGATTTGTGAAAAGACTAGCCAACGGACCTAAGAGTACATCTGAGGAGATTTTCATCCTTAATGTTGAAGACTAGCTCGGTTAACCCCTCATGACCCACATCTCTCACTAGATTTCAGGCTCCAAGTCTGTCAGTCATTTTTAACAGCAAAATCTTTCAGTTAATTTTCTTGTCAAGCATATTTTTCTCTTAGACAGCATGTGTATAAACAATGGCCAATATAAATAGCAGTCAGAAAAACATATGGGAAAGCATGTAATTATAAACATTCACTTCTTGGACCAGAGGGTAGGCCCTGAAATTCGAGAACATGTCAGGAGGTACTTCAGAGATGTGGTCGCACACTTTTGTGACACGTAAACTTAGCTGTCCTGTCCTGGGAGATTTCCAGGTTCAAACCAATCACCATGATGAATTGGGTCTAGTTTTAGAAACTTCAGGGCCGTTATGCTCACTTCTCCTGTAGCCCCTGCCCTAAACACCAATCTTTTCTAAAACTAAGTTTTAGTGCATGTTGCTTCATCAACAAGAAGCATAAGCCACACAGGAATTTCTTCGATCTACGAGCAAGCACGTGAACTCCAAGAGGGCAAGAACTTAACCCAGTGCCTGGCAAAGGTTAGGTCCAGACTTTTTAGTTAATAAATGAATACACCATACTACCTTATGAAAGTTTTCTCAGGGTTTTAGCATTCTAAGAACTTATACATGAGAGAGACACAGGACTACCACAAACTTTAACATGAAGCTGACAGTATTATTAAATTGTTGAGACCCCATTAATTCTTAGCTCTCCAGCTAGATTTCTCACTCTTTAAGAGAGAATTTGGTTTTGTACGTCTTCTTCTTCTTTTTTTTTTTTTAATCTTTTGAGTTGGAGTCTCAGTCTGTCACCTAGGCTGGAGGGCAGTGGCACGCCCACAGCCACCACAGCCTCAACCCACTGGGCTCAGGTGATCCTTCCACCTCAGCCTTCCAAGTAGCTGGAACTACAGGCATGCACCACCAGGCCCAGTTAATTTCTTGATTTATTGTAGCAATGAGGTCTCACCAAGTTGCCCAGGCTGGTCTCGAACCTGTGAGCTCAGGTAATCCTCTCACCTCGGCCTCCCAAAGTGCTGGGATTATAAGCGTGAGCCACCGCATATCTTATTTTAATCTCCGCAGAGACTAACATTGGCTGCCACCAATTCTGGTGTTGGCTGAGGCAATATTTTACCTCCAAAATGTTATGATTAATGAATACATTATTAATTTTGTTATATTATAATGATAATACATTATTAATTATCTTAGGTTGGAATGACACTTATCGCCACACAATAAAATTGTGTAGAAAGAAATAAAACAATGAAAAGAAAACCAACCGAAGTAAATAACAAATTTATAATTGTTTTTAACTCTTTTCCACTTGGCAAATGGGTTGTTGCTTCTCTATTTTACCACAAAGTAATAAAATAGCATTTCCCTAAAAATATGCAATAAGACATGCTTTTTAATCATTTCTTTTGCTAGTTCTTTCCTTAAGTCTCAACTGGTGAATTCTTGGCTTCAAGAAAAAAAGACTTCAATGACCACTATTAGTCTTTTTGATAACCTCAGTTTGATAGCTTATTTAAAGCATCAGGTAAAAATAATAATAATTGCAAATTATTTGAACAACCTGAAAAGAATTTTCATGTTCATTCTGTCCTAGGAAAATAATCACAGAACTTACTAGTTGTAAAAAAAAAAAAAAAAAAAAAAAGGAATAAATGACTTTCTTTTCTAATTTATCCATAGAATGCCACTTAAAATTTAATGTCCAGTCCAAATTATGCCAGTGTAAATATATCTATAAAGTCATGATGCTATCTTTTTTAAAAAAACAGAAATTATATATTCCCAACAGAGTCTAGTTCTTTAGAGGACTCAGCTTGAATGGAAATTCTTATTTTCTCTGTGCAGGCTATCCTAACAGCCCGGGAACTGGTCACTACTGAATTATGGAATAGTATACAGTATAAGTGACATAATAATATACCAAACACATAGTACTTCCCATACCTTATTTCTGTATTCACTTCCCCCACCCAAAGTGGATTGAGCACTCACCGAGGAACAGAGGTGACTGTGTCTCACTCACTTTCTTTATTTCCAGCACCTAATATGGCATCAGAATTATAACAATAGGCCCTTGATAAATATCTGATGAATAAATGGGCAAATGAATAAACCAAAAGGTGATTCAATTAATGCTAAGAAACATTTTCTGATTTTCTGAAACTTATCTTTAAACTACTTCAGAATCATTTTTGCAGGGCATTCAAGAAAATGTTTTTCATTTCTCCTTATTTGTACATTATGGGTAAATAAAATGATATTCCATGCCTCATTCACAAGGAATAATTGGTTTCCTCAGTGTAATTTACCTCAAAAAGGAAGAAACTAATTGAGACTATTCAATAGATCATGCTTCAGGATCTAAGGGCAGCCCCAACACAAGAATCCATCTTCCCAGGGGTATAACCACGATGTAAGCCATATTAATCTTTGTGATTTTTTTTTTTTTTTTTTTTTTTTGAGTAGGAGTCTCACTCTGTCGCCCAGGTTGGAGTTCCGTGGCACACTCACAGCCACCCCAGTGTTAACTTTCTGGGCTCTGGCGATCCTTCCACCTCAGCCTTTCAAGTAGCCAGAACCACAGGCACACACAACCACACCCAGCTAATTTTTTATTTATTGTAGAGATGAGGTCTCGCAAAGGTGCCCAGGCTGGTCCCAAACCTGTGGGCTCAGATAATCCACTCACCTTGGCCTCCCAAAGTGCTGGAATTACAGGCTGAGTGTAATTCTTATCATCCTTTTATAGATGCATCTCATAGGAGAAAATGTTTACCATTATTCTGAGATTAAGCTCAGCAGTGACCAAGCCACACTATGTTCTTCATGGAATATATAAGCAAAGCCACAAACACTAAAGGAGCAACTTGTGTGATGTCCATGTCAGCTCATCTATGATTCTAAGAGAAGATTGAAAATTTATAGTTGATTGATCCATCCTTATTTGTGAACAATCTAATTAGGAAAATCCATGTTAACTTCAGCAGCAGAGCTTTAATATTCAGCTAGAATTCCCTGTGTGCCTCAGATGAGTGGGTTATGTCTCAATTCATCATAGCCCTTGGCAGGAATACCTATTCAGGAAATTCAGACACAGACAAATCTAGCTCGCTGCTAAGAAAGAGTCTCCTCTGTGGTATCAGTCTGAGAACAAGGATTTTCATAGAACATGACAACCATTTTCATAAAGAATTACACAGAGAGTTCATAGAGAAGTACAGCAGAGTATAACCTAATAGACTTCATTAGCATATATTTTGTGAGTATAATATATACCTGCATATTAGTTTATACCCTAATCTAATATACTAATGGCAGAGGTCAAACTGCAACTGCTAAAAGGAAGAAACTGGCTTCCTAGTGAAACCCAAGGATGACAGACTATAAACATATCTACACACACATATCCATGTACAAGGGTGTGCATACACACATGCACACACACACTCACACACATATTCCAATTGGCTATACCTTACTCATATGACGGATACCTTCATATCTTGCCTCCAAGAATTGAGAACCCCATTAAATTTTTAAGAAGATCACATGTAGGGGCTGAAGGGAGGGTGTGACTAACACTTCTGGAATGTTAAGGTCTTTGCTAGACAATTCATCAGCACTAAATCATTTTTACCTTCCTGTACAAATAATGCTGATTCTGGCCCCTGTGAACTTAGTTTATGCTGTTCCTTTAACTTGGAATATTCTTATACTTTCTCTTCACTGGAGTAACTTCTGATCTTCTTTTAAGAGTTGGTGTTCAAGTCTCAGACATGGCTCTAGAGAGCATTCCCTGGTGTGTCCCCACATCCCCCAGGCTGTGTTAGGTGCTCATAACTTGTACTCCCTCTACCCCAGCACTCACCACTCTAGACCCTAATAATCTACTTTTGTGCCTTCCTCCTCTGTTTAACTGTTGTCAGAGATTTTTGATTTATCCATCTCTACATCAAAAAGCATTATGCCTGGCATTTGAAAGGCGTACAATAAATGTTTGTTCAATAAATAAATGAATGAATGATTTTCTTAATTAATTTAATATTATTAATACCTCTGGTATTATATTTCCCAACTGATGAGAGAGAAAACTGAGGTTGCAAAACTGTCCAAGCTCACATTGTTCATAAAGTGCAGAGTTAAGATTTACAGCCTGAGATAATTGTAAAGTCAATTATTTTTATTTTGCAACATATTAAGAGATTGGAAGCAAAGATGAAGAGAGTTAATGCTCGTAAATCATCATAAGCAGTATGAAGCACTGACCTCAAAGAGAAAGATCCACACAGTGAAAAGCCCTCTGACCAAGAGGCTCTATTTCCCTCACCAAAAATTCTCCTCCCAGAATACTTGGTATCTTTGACTAGCACTTTTTTGATGGTCTCAGACAACTAAATATAGAGTCAACAGTCAGCACAAGTTCAAAATTCCATGAAAACCAAACCCAATTGTTATAAAAAGAAGAAAGAGGATTTTGGGGGTTTCTTTAATATCCAGGCATTAATATGTACAGCCACAGAGAGCATTCCTTGTGTACTCTGATATAAAAGTTAACACCAGAATCTTCACATTTCAAGACAGTACAGTAAAAACATTTTTATCTCCTTATCTTCTCAAAAAACACTCCACACTTGAAGTAGAATGAGAAACAGACACACAAGCTCTATCTTTGATAGCATTAGAAGTCATCTATAACTTTATACTGTAATGTAGGATGCAGAAAAAGGATGGACCCCACAGGGTGCAGGAGGGTCCAAATAAGTACCTGTAGATGGCACTATGGATAGAAAGCAAGCTAAGCCACCCTGTGCTGCTCTGGAAATGCTCAGGCATTGGAAACACCAAGAAAGCAGGGTGAGGAGGAGAGCTGAAAAGAGAGAGATTAGTTGAATTCTGAATTAGAGTCAGTTATAACTCCAGGTTCCTCCTTTACTGACAGTTTCTCCCCCACTGGAGATAGGTGGTATGGTCTCTGGAGAAACTGAACTCAAGAGACTCCTGAAACAGAGACACCGACACTCGGGGGACATCAGATTAAATACTGAACAGTGGTACCCCTAGGCTCCCTTCCTACCCTCCTCTGAATATCAACAGCCAAGCTTAAAACTCTTAGGTAGGAAATTGGAGGATTCTTCTCAGAGGTACCATTCCATCGAAAAGACCTATAGATACTGATATTTGAGCTATTAATGAAAAAGATACTTAACAACTAGGTACCATTACAGAAAAGCAACACCCATACAACCAGCTATTTAGTAGCCTACTTTTTGTATATGAAAAGCCAGCCAAAGATTGCTAGACATTTGAGGAAAGCATCAAAAAGGAACAAAACAGACCAAGGCCAATAAACAAAAGGAAACTCAGAGTTTCTCTAAAAGAAAAACTTTCAAAGAAATCATGAAACAAGCACAGGTTGCAATATAAGAGAATTTACCAGAGAAGAAGAAAGAGTCCTCAGATATTAAAAATAGCTAAATATTTTTGTTAGCAATAAATTAAAAATCAAATTTTAAAAAATCTCCACAAGAGTAGAACAACAACAACAAGACCAAAACAAAAGGATACACCAAAGAAAAAAATGATGAAAAAGAGAATTTATTCAGGAAATCCCATTGCCATAAAAGGAAATTCCAGAAAGAGAGCAAAAAGAAAATTATCAAAGGAATAATATAAGAACAATTTCCCAAACTCTAGATTGAAAGGACCCATTGATTGGTCAGCACCATAAACAAAAAAGACTCCCACCAAAGCATATTATCACTAACTCATCAGGACACTAACAATAAAGGAGAGCCCTTAAAAACTTCCAGAGAAAAAAAAAGTTATATACAAAGGACTGGGAAACAAAATGACATCAGACTTTTTATATCAATATTAGAGACAATTTTAGGACCACAAATTCTGGGTGAAAAAAAATATTTGAGAATTCTATATTTTAGCAGACCATAAACCAAGTGCAAGGAAAAAAATACACAACTTTAGGTATGCAAGGTCCCCAGAAAAAATTTCTGTCCATGGACGCTTTTTCTCAAAATGTTACCAGAGGGTACATTTCACCAAAACAAGAGAGTAAAGCCTAAAAGAGAGGGAGAAATAGAATCTGGAAAACAGATGATACCACCACAGACAGGAGCCAGGCAGAGGGAATTCTCAGGATGATAACTGGGCAACAGGCCCAGAGAGTGACAATCCTCTTTGGAGAGGGAAATGAAATTAACTGTTAAAAAAAAAAAAAAAAAGCAAAAAGTTCTTTTAAAATGGGAAGAGGAATCATGATGCATTACTTGGCAGAGCTGATGTGTGTGTGCATCTCTAAATATAAATTTAACCCAAAATTCTGGTATTGCGCATAATGCCAGATTCAGTAGGACATGGTACAAGTGAAGGTTTACCATACACCAACAACAGGGTGACTAGGGAGAGGATGTGAGAAACAGCCTTGATGCTTCTGAGCCTTCTGGTCCACTCCTCTAACAAGACTTACAAAATATTCTTTGAATAATTTATCAAGTAAATCAGGGAGTTTTAAAAGTGAATCAACGGTATATGCTTTTGCCTTTCTGCCAAAGACAACGGTTTTATTAAGTATGCAAACATCAGATATGCTGAACAGAAGACGATTTATAGAAACTATTACTCAACAATCCTAAAGTTTATTTCAATTAGTTACACTTTTTGTAAGACTTTTGTGGCATGCTATCAAGTGTTTTGAGCTTCTAAAAAATATAGAGAGCTATGCTTTATTGTCTATTTTGAGCTAGTCACTTTACAAACATTTATTTTCATCTTACAAAGTAAGAAATTATGTTGATACATAAATTAATTTAAAATAAATTGATTGAAGTAACAAATGGGTCAAATGACTAATTAGACGAAAGTGAATTTTTCCAGGCATAGATTTTTTTTTTGTTTGTTTATATGTATTAGTCATCTTGGTGCATCATTAAGCAGTATTCGTACTCCATAAGTTTCCGTGCATTTTTGCAGACTTTTTAATTTGGAGAGCAACCCAAAATTATATGTGTGTTTCTGCATTTTTGTCCACTTTTCCAATCTTTGATTTTTCACTATTTTATTTACTTTTTAGCCAATTCTGCCTTCTCTGTTTGGCAATATATTTTGTGAGACTTAACCTTTTATCTCCAGCTCTAAGTGAACTGACTGAAAGTAAAGTGGTCCAACATTTTTTTTTCTGGTCAGGAATGCACATATTGATGAATGTCTGTATATCCTAAAATAATTTTCTTTTTTTCATTTAATTTTTTTTCTTTTAAAGATGTGGGGTACAATTCAGGGTTAGGTATACAAATGTTCATTATGCAGGTACCCTTGTTGATGAGGTGTGCCTCCCCTTCCCCAGGCAGATTCCCACTACTGCCAGTCCCACTTCCCTGCTCCCTTCCGGCAGTTTCCCACCACTGCCAATCATTCTCTTATAGTATTACGATAATTGTTCATGGTCTGCTTATGAGTGATTTTCTGATTTTTAGTTATAATTTGTAGTTTTAGTTACTTTTCCTTTAGCTATTTTATCATTTTCTAAGCACTTTGCTTTTTAAAAAATTTAAACATGCTTTTCCAGCAGTCATGCCAACTTTGTCTTACTAGTAAATATGAAATAAGGGGAACTGCACTATATAAATGCATATTAATGAACGTGAATTAAAAGGTACAAGAAACTCAATCAGTTTCTTGTTTGAGTTTCAAGAATGCTCAAACAGTGAGAAACTGTCAAGACAAATATTTATCAACTTTTCATTCCACTTTCCATTTTTAAAAATAATATATTAGTGAACATATTAGAAATATCCAGCAAAAATTGTGCACAAAATAAACTGTAAAACAAGATATTATGCAATAAAATTTGTGGCAATAATAACCAGAGGCAAAAATAGGCATTATTCACCCTTTGCCTCTATTCACTTCTCTTTGTAGTTCTTTTGCCTTTCTTTTATCTTTTCTTTCTAACACCATTAATTTTTATAAATGACTAAAAAGAAATTATAAATTTTTTTTAAAGCCTCAAAAGCAAACAGAAAAGGCATTAAGGTACATTAAAAGTTGCTAAATCATCCCAGAAGTCACAAAACAAACATGTTTTTAAACAAATGTTCTTTTAAAAAACGGTTTTAAGGTGCATTAAAAGTTTCAAACAACTAATACAAACAACTAGAGGCAGAAAATATCAATATCCATCCAATTAGTCATTTTCACAAGTTAATTTGCGGGTAAATAATCTGTTTCTGTGGTTTTATATCATCATGCTACCATTGAGGAAACAAGATGAGAGGTGGAATAACTTGCCAGACATCACACAGCCAGCTAGTAAGAGTTGGCTGTAAGTGCAGGCCTACTCGCTCTCACTGACATGGCTTTCCCTTGCTGGGCTTTGTCTCTTGGCCCTCTGTTTTTTCCTGCTAGATACTTAGATACTCCTTACACTTGATTCCAGAAGGGGAAAATCTCATGTGTAGATATTTCATTTTCCCTTAGCAGTTTTTTAAATTGTTTGATATGAGGGGAAATTGAAATCAATGGTTAAGATAAGACTTTGAGATTCCAGATGAGTTTCACATATATTTTACATATTCTTAATCCTGAACCACCAGGATTTGACTATTCTGGCAAATATGACTCCCAAAAAGCACATTGGTTTCTGAACAATGACTTTCTTTGCAGCAAAGGCCAGGCACAAAGAGAAGTAGTAACTGTGACAAGAGTCTTCTTTACATGGCTACAAACTGGAATAGGAATTTCTTTGCCAAAAATCTCCAGGCTGCTTCCAAGGTTCTTGGACTCCTTCTTGATTTAACAAATCAGAGCGTAGGTTTTTTTAAACAAGCAATGTATTTTAATCTGAAGCAGTTCATTTCCCTAATGCCTTAGCTGTCCAAAGGATGTGAATACAAAATGCAGCATATATTCAGTATGATAGCACATGCTTGCCAGAGAGATGAAGCCCTTAACTAAAACAGACAAAGCCAGGTATAAATAGAAAAATTAAATCTGGAATATTTTTAAACAGAGTAAGTTGGATTTGTGGCTTAATTCCTTTCATTCTTTTTACCCTCTTTTTAAAAATTAAGTATCTAAGACTGTTTATAATGCTAATAAGCAAACCTCATTTGTAAATTCACTACTATTTAGTCAGATCATCTTTTTTAAAAATCATCTTTTAGAAATATTTAAAGTAGGCGTTGGGTAGGAGGTGTAAGAATGAACTGATGTCAGTTGAATTATATACATTAGTTCCTTCAATCTTTACAACAATCTTATGAAGAGGACATTATTCTATCCATTTTACAGATGGGATGGAAAAGTTGAAGCACAGGGAAATTAAGTAATTTACTAAGGTCACACATTCACATCTGAACAAATTTTGAGGCTAGGTCTTTCTATTCAAAAGCCCCCATTCTATTCAGCACAAAGCACTGCCTCCCAGTGGAGGAAAAAATTCTCAAATACCCTGTTGAGGTTTCTGACAATATCTTGACTGAAAGGGACGTTCACGTTAAAAGCAGTGAACGGAGACTAAAGGTCACTTATCTCTCTATAAATGCAGCGATCTCGCTAAATGCATCAGTCTTTTTCTGAGATGACCCCACTAAGTGGTAGGAAACTTAGGAACCAGGACTACTTCCCTCGACATGAAATCCATCTCAGGAGTATTGATTGGTTACTGCATCACCCTTCCGGGGGCTTTCAAAATGTTAAACTAACATGGTCAACTCCCACAAATCACCTCTGCTGGACACCACACAGAAGACCATGACTTGCATATAGATTTTGCTTGCACCTTCACTTTGCCTGATTCTGGCAGCTCCCCTTGCCTACTCCTAACTCTCAGTAGTAAAATGTTAGCGCCTAGTGGTGGCTTAGTTTAGAAACTGCTCTTCTGCTTCCCTTTTCCTGCTTTGTGTTTCGAATCAGGCTGGTGTGAGGCACAAATCCCAAATCAATTCGTTTCTGTGCTCCAAAGCTGGCTCAAAGAAAAAGCGATGTTTTTGTTTAAACTGTGGACAATTTGTGGGAGTCATTCTTAAGTAGAACACAAAACAACCCAAATGGGACATTTATTCTAACAAAAAACGAAAAAGAAAGGGGTAGACATAAAAACCAGGGGACAGGAATGGGGAACAGTATCTTACAAGATAGCACCAGTTTTTTTTTTGCAAGTCACAGAGGTATGAAGAAGAATGCAGAAATTGCCACTGTGAGCTTCAGAGAGAGCCACCATTTGTCTTTTTGTTCTTTCTTTCTTTTCCTTTTTTTTAACAGTGGAAGTGCTTATTTTGCAGTTGTTTTTATCTGACCAGAGCCTACATGGGAAGCCTTTCTCTCTGCCAGTAACCTTGTTTCTCTCACTGGCGAGTTACTCTCCAGGGACTCGCATCTAGAACTCAAGGGCATTCTCTGGATCAGTCTTTCTAGTCCTCCCAACTTTGGGGAATATCTTGTTCATTCTGCTCAATCTGTAATGTTACATTTTAGAGAATAAAGAGTCCCCTGTATGTATTAAAAGTACATATCTACATACTGATCCCTTTTGTAAAATCAATCAGATTTAGCTCTGAAAACATAACTCAAAGACAGTTAACTTCAACAAGAAGGTACTGAATATGATATTCCAGGACCAAAGGACAATTCTTATGTTGCCCCCAAATGAATTCTATATTAACATGATTATGCATATGTTTGTATGCAGCATCTATTTTTTCTTACCATTCTTGGTCTTCCAGAAAACCATATATTATTGTTACTTATCAATATAAATACTAAGTCAAAATGAATACATAATTCTAAAATCCATACATTTATCAAAGATACAGGGATTTACACTGAATTTCCTAGAGACTCTTGATTTAAAGTACTTTCTTCTGATGTATGGTCATGCTTCATAAGTGGTGGCTCAACAAATTTGGGGGTTCAGAAAATATGGTCACTCTCTATTGAATACCAGCCAAAACTCAATAAGCAGATGCAAGTTCATAGATTGTCCAAGAGGCCAAAATGTTAAGGTTATCATGATATGAACAAAGCAATCACTCTTTATCTGCCAACAGGAACTGTGGAAGCCCAACTCTAGAGACCAAAGACCAGAAGAACTATGGGGCCTGTCCTTACCCCTGAGTCTACTCTGCCTAGAATGGGTTTCCATCTCAAAGGTCGAACTTAGTTCAGGGGCAGCAGATCCATGAAAGAGAACACACACTTTGTTTTGTTAACCCTTCCTGGTGGGTTCACAGGGGCCCATTGCCAGAGCAAACAGAGGGCATGGCTGGAAAGAGCTACTCACGGAAAGCTTTTGATTCATATAAAGATGTGACTCTATAGGGAAACTCCCAGCACCTTACCTGTGTATATCATGTAGCCTTTTGTTCACCTGACCTTGGGCCCACAGCGAAAAATGGCCACCCTGAACTGCTGCTCTACAACATTGGATGCCCTACAACTCTCCCTCTTCCTTCATCTAATTAACAACTAACAGAAAAGGGAACCAAGCAAATATGAATCAGTCAGGTGACATCAGACAAGGAAGCTTCCTTTTTCTTCTCACCTTATTGTGCCAGAGTTAATATCTGTAATGTATTTTGAAATATATAAAGGTGGTATAACCAACTAAACATATTTATTATTAATCCAACATAGACCGAACATAAATAGGGGGAATGGAGCACACTACTGAATTCTGGTTCTGGGATCAAACAAGAATTCATAAAGAAAGAGATCTCCAACCATCTGTCAGAAGTATAATTGGATGTCTAACAGGACTATAAGCCTCAGGGAGCCACAAATACTTCTTTCTTCCCAACCCTCCAGAATGGTCACTGGCTATGGGAAAACCTCAGAGACGTTTTCCAGGCTCTGAAATTAGGATTTTCCAGATTTGGGGATAGTTAGAGGCATTAAGGCATGCTCCTAAGCAAGAAAAGAAATTTTCCTAGGAGACCTGCTGAGGAAGAGCCTAGGGAGAGTTTTGTAGTCTTTGAGAAATGATGAGGCCAAATAAAGACCAGATCCCGCATAGGCTTTCAACAGTCTCGCTAAGGAGCAGTATTACGGTTGTTCCTTTTGCCTCACACTCCCACGTGGCTCTGCAGGGCACTGTGAGTATCTGGCCCTTATTGAAAATCTTGATATTTTGCTCATCACAGAATTTTGCATTAGTTTTGATTTTTAAAAATATTGCTCTAAAATATTTCTTTATCTTATTTACTAAGCGCTTTGTTGCCCTTCCTATTTCTTGCACCCAAGGCAAGTGCCTCATTCACTCAGTCCTAACTCCTGTGGCCCTTCCTTTGTAGAATGTTTAACAACCCCAAGTCAGAACACAGAGGAGGCCAACAGAACTGTTTTTCTAATGAGAAATAAAGTCAGTAGCCACTGAGAATAAACTTGAAAGAGAGGCAAAGAAAAATGGAAGCACAGTGTGTGTCTTGACATCAGCACAATGTTGTGGTTAAGATACCATCAGGTGAGTCAAAAAGAAGGGCAAAGGAGTCCTCCACGTGGTTCTGCAGTGGCCAGCTTGGTTTTGGCCCTTATTGGGGAAAGCAAAGGCCTACTGCAATCCTTGAACGAGTGTTCTGCGTTGTATGAATAGCCTGTAGTACAATCAAGTGTGGTACTCTCAAGCACAATCACAGTTAGCTATGCTTCCTCAAGCAAGCCCAGTGCACGAACCCTGCCAGAAGGCCTAACACATTCCATCAGACTTCAACGAGCCTCTAGCGGCAGGGACATATTTGCCATACTACTGGTACTAAATTACTGCTTTATGAATGAATGCATGAATGCAAGCTTTAGTAGCACAGGCTCTGTAGACGGAGACCCTGGCTACTAATCCCACCTTGTGTGAGTTTCAGGAATGCTCTGAAGTTCAGTTTCCTCATCTATAAGATGAAGAGGAGAATAATAACTACTTCACAGGGTTTAGGAGAGGATCAAATGATTAACTGTCCCTGAAAGAGTTTCATAAACTGTAAGAATATAGTTTAACAGAAGATTGTATTGGTTTAAGTGATACTGAGAAAAATGTTGTATGCTCTGGAGGGTATTTTTGGAGGAAGAGAAACTCTTTGGAGCCAAAATAAAAACAGTAAGGGAAGTTCATGAATGATTAAGGGAGGTGAGTGTCTGCTACTGTCTATGGAAAACAGAAATCAAAACATAATTCTCTGAAAATAGAAAAATGAAGCTTTCAAATATTGAAAGAACTGTGGCAACAGACCATGGTCATCATTCCTGCATAATGTGAATATGTTTCAGATTATAGATCTAGTTTACTTAGGGCATAGTCAGAATCCCCCAAAAGCTGTGATTTTCTATTTTGAATCCCCCCAAAGCTGTGATTTTCTATTTTGAATGCTTTTCCAAATATGTAATATTCAAAATAAATGGTTAGATGCCACACACACAAGAAAAGAGAGTGCTCATGTTTTTAATAGCTTGTGAAATGCAACTATGGGCCTGCTGGTTGGGTGAAAAGAAGTAGCCCATAAACAACTCCATCAAGCGTGACAGAGCATGTTTGAGCTAAGTTTCACACAAAGAAAATTCTTCAATAGTTCCGAGGGTCTGGGTCCCTCAAACAAGATCACACCCTACTGGAAGAGACATAAAACCCCTCAAGGAAGCCACAGTGATGCTTTAGCAGTGATTCCTCGCAGACTAAGAGGTGTGAGACTTAAGATTTACAAGAAATTTAAGAAATATTTACTGTTCATCTCTAAAATTGTTTGATAAAATCTTCTCTGACAGTTTTATAAAGTTAGGGCTTGAGTGGAAGCTTACTGTGTAGGGAAATTATTTCAATTTAATTTTACTTTGGACCAATTAAATGTGCATGGGAAAAGATTTATCTTTGGAGGAGGGCATGGGGAGTAATTCATTTAGATTCCCTCTTCTACTACATAGAATTACCTTTCAAAGTGGTTACAGAATCTACTCAAATAAGTTATTAGAATCCCTAATAAAATCAAGCTCAATATATTTAGGCAGACAGAAAGAACTAAAAGTCAAGATCAGTGTTCTATTCTTAATCCATTCCGTTGCTGCTAAACAAATGTGTCTAAGTCCCTCAACATCTCTTCATCTCAGCCATCACCTCAGATTAATAAGAGCCAAGATTTTCAGACTCTGGAATGGTTCAAATGGTTCAACATGGCTTAATATCAGTATATGGCTCTTCCCTACCCTCTAAGGTGCATGGGAGCTGCCTTGTTCTTATTATAAGACCCCATCCTCTGACTGTAGTTTATTAATCCAATGGGAGCCAAGCCAGGGAAATCAATACCTACAAAATTTGGATCAGAACTAAGAATGAGGTATTTTCTGCCACCTGGACAAGTAACAGGGCAAGAAAGATAAAGCAAGTGTACAAGAGAGGAAAGGCCAAGAGATTGGAGAGTTCTCAGTGTCCTGGCTGCAGCATCCTTTTCTGAAGCTCAGCTGCCTCCTAGTCTTTGGAATTCATCATGAAATCAATAAAATCCTCTCGTTTGAATACAAGTTGCTTAGGTCAGGTTAGGTTTTTACAATTGCAGCCTGAAAGGCTCCAACTAACAAATTTCTGTAATATAAACCCCAAAACTAAATCAGATACTACTTGTGCCGCCATCCCTATGTTCCCCACCACCACCACCTCTCTCTCTGTTTGCTGAATAAATTAGATTTATAGGTTGGAAGACGGGATAAACCCATAGAGAATATCTGATCCCATTTCTTAGCCTACAGATGCAAAACCAGAGAGGTTAAGTGACTCGCTCAAAACCACCTTGTTTATAGTGGAAGATTCGTGGAGCTTTGTATTATAGCCACAACATCTTAGGCAAAAGTCTTATAGGTCTTCCATTTTTCTCTCTACTTCGCTCTTTCTCTTTGGTTGACTCTTGTTTCAGTGTGCTCTGAGAAACCCAATCTAGGAATTTAAGAGGTTGGGGCACAAACCCTGTGCTACAAGTCCAGACACCACAGAGACATAGGATGCCATGGTGTAAAAACATGGTTAGGACATCGAAATGGCTGGGTTCAAACCCAGCCCTACAACTTACTAGCTAGGTGACCTTGGCAAACTCCTTTGAACTACAATTTCTTCATCAAAAAATGAGGATGACAATGCCTTTTCCTAGGGCTGACACCTGGTACATCACCACATAATGCTGACCATTACTCTTATTAAAGGGCAGACCATTCCAGCAGAGAGAAAATTGCCACTCCTAAGACCTTTCGGCCTCATTGGTTGTACTTTATCAACAATACCTTCTGCCAAGCCTGAGAGGAGCGACAGCTGCCCCAAGTTGTGAGAACAGAAAGCAGACACACTAGAGATTAGGGAAAGCTTAAAAAGCCACCTGTGAGGCATTCACAACACTCCCAACTGCTCCAAACAGACGTGTGCTAGAATGGATTTTACTGTGCTTTTTAACACTCTTTCTGGTTTCTACATTCAGGTGACTGGGACACACGTTCACACCCTGGAGCCAAATACTTTCCCATAGGTGTTCAGAAATACTCCACTTACTTCATGGCACTGATATTTTAACTATTTGAGAAATTTGGCTGTCATTTTGCCCATCCCTCAGGTGTTCATTTCTAATGTCAAACAAAAGCTCTCCGGCACTCCTTTACTCCCTGACAGGGGCAGAGAAAGTAATTCAGCAAAGCGGATATTTACTTAAGCGACTGGGCGTTGATTTAAACGCCAGTGATAAATTTGTCGATCTTGCTTAAAGACTGTTATTCTTGGTAATGTAATTGTCATGGATCATAACTACAGGACAAAGTACAGTTTCAGCCATCCTGCTTGTTGTGAGAGGACAGAATGTCAAGTGATGTTTTGACTATGAAGCATTTCCTGGAGAATAGAGAACAATAGACCCTTCTCAATATGGGATTAAACACATATGAAAACATGTCCTGAAATTTGGGGGAAACGTGGGTCTATGAGGGAGTCATAAGTCAGGGTTCCATTCTTTCTTTCATAGCACTATACAGAATTTAATGAATGGCACCCCACTGCCTTCTGGAATAGCTTTGCCTTCCATCTTGCTCCATGCACCCACCACACGTTTACCTGTCTCTGCGTGGGATCTTTTCTTTCTGAAATTTTTTCTTTTCCCATTTACTACAACAAGGCTAAACTGGTCATTCTTTATCATTCCTCAAGAGTCAGCTAAACTCTCACCTCTTAGAGAGTTTCTCTGAGCATCTCAAACTGGGTAAGGGTCTCTGCCAGTGTTCACAAACCTGCACTCATGATCACACATTGTTAATAGTGGTTGCACGTGTCTGCGGTATCCACAATTTATTCATCTCTGCATATTAGATACTCAACTGATATTGCTGAATGAATGACTGAACCAATTCATGAATCAATGAAAGAATGGCATTTATGAAAAAAAGAAAAGAAAAGAAATGAAGACAATATCTCATAACCTGGACAAACTGGGAATTATCTGGCATTCCAGCCTAGCTGAAAGTACCCACAGGATTTATGCCGGCCAGAGCAATTCAAGAGGAGGGAAAAAAAATTCATCTGTACTTTCAGAAAGCACTTGTTTTAGAAACAATCCGAGATAACAGATCATGTTTTCTGCATTCTCTTTTTCTTTTTTCTTATTCCCAAACCACTGAAAAAAAACAAAACAGAGCGTTACTTGCTTCTGTACTCGCTTGTTTCTATTCATTCACCTCCCCATCAGAATGCTCAGTCCTTAACTGGCAGGCACTAAAGTAGAGTATACCACCCACTCTCCAAATAATACAGCTTCAGATGGGTAATGAGCCACAGGAGCAAAGAGAAAAAATATTAAGCTATCGCCAGAAATGTCCTTTTTCTATCCCACAAACGGGGAAAGCAGAAAGCACAAGAATCCCACTGTTCATAGTACACATATGTGTTCATAGGATTTGTTTTGCAAGAGTTCACCCTAGAGTTTCCTACCTAAGAAACTCTGGTCATACAGGTTGGTAAAACACGGAGAAACAACATGGGATCAAAGTGAAGACCAACTTGGAAGTTATCTACATTTTAATATTGTAAGTGGAAGTTACCCGGATCAGCAATTTGGCAGTAAGGGAAGTTAGAAAGATGCTGACTAGTTTTCTTTGCAATGGTTCTGCAACTGAGGCTCATGAGAAGGTGGTCTGTCTCCACTAGACTACCCATGTAAGTTCTTTCTGTGTCTAGGATTCTCCAGTGTAACAAGGAATCCTTCCCAACCATTCTGCACTGACAAACTTCCCTGTGCATAAAATGTCTTGTCAAAGAGTGACTCTGCAAAGTCTTTCTACAGGCTGTTACACACCATCTAGCCAGATCTGGAAGCGCTGGTCTTATATTTAAATGTAAATACAAAGAACAGCAAGCAAAGTGTATACCTGGCACTGTGTTGAGCTCAGTCCTTACAAAAACTCGTCTCCTAGCATTATTATACCCATTTTACAGATGAATAAACAGACTCAAGACACTGGCCAGTTTGATCAGTTGCAAAGTTGAGGTGCAGTTGAACCATATTGAACCCAGGCTGTCTAACCTCCAGGCACATTTTCTCATTCACTGCATTTGGATGGTATCCATGATCACCACATTAGATCTATTAGAACACAGAAAAAGAGGGCATCAGCCTTACAAGAAAATCTCTGTTTGTTTGAAGACTGTTTCTAAGGCACTTCTCTCCATAGTCCTTTGATGTCTCCTTATTTGAATAATTTTCAAGTTTTTGCCATCATGGTCATTGATGTCATCAGAACTACCATTTACTAATCCTGTACTATGTGCCTGATCCTTCTACACAAAAAGCCCGAGAAACAAATAATCCAATTTTAAAATGGACAAAAAAACCGAATAGACATTTTTCCAAATAAGACCTAGAAGTGGCCAACAGTTATATGAAAAAAAAGTTCAACAACACTAATCATCAGGGAAATGCAAACCAAAACCACCTCATACCTGTTATCACCTTGTATCTATTAGGATGTCTATTACAGAAAAATAAGAAATAACACATGTTGACGGATAAAAGAGAGCCCTGTACATGACTGGTGAGAATGTAAATTAGTATAGCCACCATGGAAAACAGTATGGAGGTTCCTCAAAAAGTTAAAACTGGAACTACTACCATGTGATTGAGAAATCCCAGTGCTGCATACATAACCAAAGGAAATGAAATAAATATTTTGAAGAGATATCTGCACTTCCATGTTTATTGCAGTATTATTTACGGTTGCCAAGATATAAAGTCAACCTAAGTGTCCATGAGTGAATGGCACATAAGGAAATTGTGGCATTATATACAACAAAATATTATTCAGTCATAAAAAAGAAGGAAATTCTGAGGATAATATGCTAAGAGAAATAAGCCAGACACCAAAGGATGAAGACTGCATTATCTCACTGTATGTGGACTCTAACAAAGTCAAACTCATAGAAGGAAAGAGTAAAATGGTGGTTACCAAAGGCTGAAGATGGGAGAAACGTACAAACCTTCAGTTATGATGAACAAGTTCTGGAGATCTAATGTAAAGCATGAGTGATGAAAGACAATGTTAATTAATTTGACCTTGGTAATCATTACATAAGGTGTGCATGTATCAAATCATCACATCGTACACCTTGAATAGATCCCATTTTTATTCATCAATTAAATACTTTAAAATTTAAGAAGCCTGAGATATTCAATTACCTACAAACAAAATGCTCAGAGAGGTGAGCTAGCTTGCCCAAGACCTTGTTTTTAGTAACCTGCAAAGTCAGGATTCTAACTCGGTTGACCCTATAGCCACCACTTTTCTTGCAATCCCTTCAGCTGGAGCTCTTGACTTCATTCTGGTGCAGGTCTTCCCAACCCTACTCAAGTCACAGAAGATAGTGCTAGGCCTTCCACTCTGCTCATACCATGATGGAAAGTCAGTAAGCCTGCATGCCAGCATCATATTTAAATTTGATTCCTCATTGCTGATGCAGGGTGAAGACTTCCTCCACCACACGTCATGTTTCTTTCTTCATCTGTAACACTGTGGGGCAGCATCAAAGTGGACCAGTGTGATTTGAGATAGTCAATCACATTCCTTCTGTTTAAGAGAACCAGACAGGAGATGGCTAAAGAACAATCAGCCAAGTGGCTCGTTGGAAGGTCCGTCATAAAGCTATAGACAAGTTCCCAAACCTTCCTGACTTTAAAGCGCTTGGCAGGAGATTTAGGACTTTCTCTTGCTGAGTTTCCAGCTGAAACTGGCGGGGTCAGTGGTGTTGGGTGCAGCTTCACCCCAGTAATTCCCTCTGGAAGGGCAATAGGAGAATAACTCAGTCAAAAGTGGGGTGGGGAGGTCGGGGGGGCGTTCTTGGACCACATTAGTACAGCTTGCACAGTTTTATTTATCATGCAGAATGATCTCAATTATACTATTATTTATTAGATTTATTTTTAGTGAGTGGTTTCATGGTGGTGATAAGAACTGGGAAAGCCTTTGAAGCCATTGATTAACACTGCCTTCCTTACTCAAGCTACATGACCTCCCTGAGCCTCCATTCCTAACCTGTAAAATGGAGATAAAAACACCTGCCTTGTAGAATTTTGTGAGGACTGAGTTTGCATATATAGGGCTAATATATAGTAAATGCTCAATTAATGGTAGCTACTTATTAACACTGAATTAAGTTAAAACTGCCTAACATTCCTCTTTCTCCTTCACAAGGCTATTATAAATAAGTTTTCTCTAAAACATGTGAAAATGCCTAGACTACCAAACCATGGTTTGGAGGACAGTGAACCCTTTATATTTTCTAAATATTTATATTCCATCAAGGCCCCAAAAGGATTTGAAGTGACTCACAAAAAAGGCACAGTACAAGAGATCCATGAAGTCACCAAACAGAGTTGACTGAGAAGATTTCAGCAAGGGCGGGAAGGAGAAGCAACTTATAGTCTAGTGCAGCACTTCTCATGTTACATAGGAATCACCTAGGATCTTATTAAGATGCAGAAGCTGCTTCATCAGGCTCCCAGTGCAGTGGAGCCTGAAGTTCTACCTGACTCACAAGCTCCCCCAGTGAAGAAAATACTGCTGGTCCATGAGCCATGCCATGTATAGCAGGGTGGGCGGAGCTGATGAGAGAGAGCACAAAACTACCACATTATAGCTCAAGTAAAAATGCAGGTAGATTCCAGTACAGACGTGCATATGGATACTAGTGTGTGTCAAGTAGTCCTCCTCCCTCAACAAATGTTTTGTGGCTCCTCTGTCTCTCCCTCCTCCTCCTCCTTCTCCTCCTCCTCCAAGGCCTTCTGGACCTGACACTGAGCAAGAAATCTGACGTGCCCGACAGCCCTCTTTCTAAATGATTTCAAGGAAGAAGAGCCACGCTGCACAGATACTGGAAATGCATGATGTAACCTTCTACATTCAGAGAAAGGGCCGTCCCTAATTCAAGCCATATTTCCGCCCAGTGAAGTAGATGTAGTTGAAACTGGAAAACATCCAAAGAAAATATGGAATCCAATATATTTCTGCAGGTCATGGCCTTTGCCTTCTTGTGGCCCAAATTACCTACCTGTGCCTGGCTCAGCACTTCCTCTTTCTTCTAGCTGGATACTTTCCAATGCTAATTCCAACCTGAGCTCTCAAGTAAGACATCTGTGGGTGAGAAATCTATAATGCGCTTTAAAGTCTGTTGAGAGCGTCCCAGGAGTCAAGCTATGTGCTAAAAGTGGTAATAGATTATCTCATTTAACCCACTGTCAGGACTTTGCAGATGAGACATTCATAAAGATGGAGTATGTTACAAGGTCACACATCTATGAGGTATCACAACAGAAAATCAGATTGAAGTCTCCCAAACCCAGCATTTCTCAACCTCAACAAAATGTCAGTGGACATTCTGGACCAGATAATTCTTTGTCACTGAGGCGGGGGATGTCTTGTGCTTTGTGGAATATTTAGCAGTATCCCTGGTCTCTCCCCACAAGATGTCATTAGCAAGTAGCAACCCCTTATCCTAGTACTGACAACCAAAAATGTCTCCAGACATTGCCAAATGATCCCTGGGGGGCAAAATTGCCCCTGGTTGGGACTGTCCCAACCCAAAGCCTGAGCCACCAATAAATAAGAATAGGGATTATTTTTCAACACTTCACAAGGATCAGTCCTCTTATGGACTGAATTTTGTCCCCCTCAAAATTCACATCTTGAAGATTTAACCCCCAGTGCCTCAGAATGGGAGTGTATTTAGAGACAGAGTCTTTAAAGAAGTGAGTTTAAACTAAGGTTGTTATGGTGGGCCCTAATCCAATTGACTGGTGCCTTTATAACAAGAGGAAATTTGGACTCACAAAGAGACACGGGGGATGCATACGGAATAGAGGAAAGACCATATGAGGACACAGTGAAAAGAGAGACATCTGCAAGAGAGAAGTTTCAGAAGAAACCAACCCTGCTGACGCCATGATCTTGGACTTCTACCCTCCAGAACCATGAGAAAATAAATTTCTGTTGTTCAAACCCCTCAAGTCTATGGTCTTTTGTTATGGCAGCCCAAGCAAACTAATATGAATAAAAGTTCCCAAAGGACCACACTGAGATTTCTGCCTTTTTTGTTCCCTTTTTGGGAACAAAATTGGGAACCAATTCCAAGCCTAACAAAATAAAAGACCAACTCCTGAGTTCTGTGGAGAGACATCGCATAATATCACCTTGCAATGCTCTGTGTAATCCATGTTTCTTTTCACAGACCAGAAGATAACCACTCTAGTAAAATATTCTTGAAATACTTACCATGCCATGGCAATTTGCTTTAGAACTTTTATGACTGGTGGTCAGTCACACCCTCACACTAACTCATTTGCGCCCTTATCTTTATATGTCTTTAATGAGGATATGCTTTCTAGAAACTCTGAGTGAAATGGCAATGAGTTATAGTGCTAAGATAGCAAGGATGTTTGTGATGTTCCTCTTCAGTCTAGTTCACTGCAGACATTGCAGAAAGCAAGTCCTAACTAACTGTCTTGCTAAGACAAGAAGACATCAGAATTCTTCTTAACACAAGGCTCCAGGAAAGACTACCAAATGATCAGGGGTGGCAGAACAGACAAGTCTCATGCTGTCTTAGATGTCTAAGTGTAGTATTCTGTACCACAGCTATACGTTGGAATCATGTGGGGGCTTTAAAAAATACCAGTGCCCAGTCTTCACCCTCAGAAATTCTGACAAATTGGTGTGATGGGGTAGAGTCTTGGCATCCGTTTTTTCCAGCGACTCTTGTGCACAGCCAGGACTGAGGACACTGGCATCATAGAACAGAGAATTCAAGCTTGACCACACTATCTATAGGACTATGCGCAAATATCTCAATTTCTTGAGGCCTCAGTTCTCTTACTTGTGAAATGGTCATCGTAACTCTTGCCTGGCCTATTGCATAGGATTGACGGGTTCAAATCAGATAAGTTGGAAACCCCACAAAATATAAGGTACAGTCAAGTTTTAAAACAAGACATATTATGCCTACGTTAGCCCTGCTGATTCTCACCCCATTGCTACTTATCCACTGTGCAACCTCAGGTGAGAAACTTCACCTCTGGAGGTCTCGGTTAGGCCCACATAAAATGAGGCAGTGTTTAAAATTACCATCAGGTCAAACATTACATGCTCCTGGCAAGATAGTTTAACACGATATATGTAATTATGGCCATTTCAGTTGAGATCTGATTTTCTCATTAAACTAGAACGTCAAGGATTTAGATTTTTCCTCTCAGTCATCAAGAAGACATCAGAAATCAAATTTAAATTACACTGTAGCCTGTTAAGTAATTTGGAGACCCAGTTAGTCAAATTCTTGGAATTCATTTTAAGAAAATAATCAAGAAGTAGTCAAAGATTTGTACAAGGATATTCATTACAGCGTTATTTTGTACAAGGATGTTCATACAGCATTATTTATGGGTGTAAGAACATTGGAATAGGGATGTAGATATAACATCTAACAAGAAAAAAATGTTTCTATAAGTTACGATACAGTCAGAGGATAGAATATCATCTAGTCATGAAAAATGTATTTATCAAAAATATTTAATGACAAAATATGATATATGCTATCATTCTATGATATATATCAAATATATATCAAAGTATGATATATGTTAAATTAAACAAAAAATAAAAGGCAAAAAATTTTATACAATGTACATACATACATACAGACATACAGAAAATAATTATACTGACAGTAGTGGGAAACTATGGGGGGGAGGGAGATGGGATTAACGGTAGTAAATATCTGTCTGGGGACGGGGAGACACCTCTTATCAACAAGGGTGCCTGAACAAAGCATATTTGTATACCTAACCCTTAACTGTTCCCCACAATATCACAATAAAAAATATTGATTATAAAAAACCCCAACATTACAATAAAAAAAGAAAAGAATTATACATGAAAAACCTATACCAATATGTTAATTTGTTATAGTAATTGTGATAATTTACAAAATGTTTTAATTTTCTTTTTATTTTCTGTACTTTCTAACTGATCTTCCATGTGCATGGATTGCTTTTTACCATCAGAAAGGCAAAATTATTATTTTCAAGAGCTACTGTGGGTTTAGATATAATAAAGACAATACATTTAGAGAAACATCTGATGAAGGAAAGCATAACGTGCCAGCATCGGCCAGGCACAGTGGCTCACATCTATAATCCCAGAACTTTGGGAGGCCAAGGTGAGAGGATTGTCTGAGCCCATGGGTTTGAGACCAGCCTGGGCAACTTGGTGAGACCTCATCGCTACAATAAATCAAAAAATTAGCCGAGCATGGTGGCATATGCCTGTGGTTCCAGCTACTTGGAAGGCTGAGGCAGAAGGATCATGTGAGCCCAGCAGGTTGAGGCTTCAGTGGCCATGAGCATTCCACTGCATTCCAGCCTGGGCAACAGCGTGAGACTCCAACTCAAATAAAAATAAAATGCTAGCATCTTCCCAGCAAAGAAGGCAGCACCATCCCCCAGAAGCAGGACCCATGAGAAGTCAATGAGACTTCAGGTGAAAAGTGAAAACCAGCTGCTGGTATCTCCTGTCTCCAGCAGATCTATATTCACTTGGAAGAGTAACCAAGTCTCCCACTCAGTGCTTAATGGGCTTTTCCCTTTTTTTTTTGAGTTGGAGTGCAGTGGTACGCTCATGCCAGCACAGCCTCGATTTGCTGGGCATAGGTGAGACTTCCTCCTCAGCCTTCCAAGTAGCTGGAACTACAGACGTGCACTACCATGCCCAGTTTCTTTTATTTATTGTAGAGACAAGGTCTCACCAAGTTGTCCATGCTGGTCTCGAACCCCCAGGCTCAGGCAATCCACTCACCTCAGCCACCCAAAGTGCTGGGATTACAGGCTGAGCCACAGTGCTCAGCCGGCTTCTCCCTCTTATCTGCAAAACTCACATCCTGTCTTTGGAGGACACAGGGAAGGGAAAAAGAATCCAACATAGAGCACCAAAGAGGCAGACATCATAGAACGAATGAAGCTGCTAAAACGTCAGGGCGCCTTGCTTCCCCTGGCGCCTTCCAACGCCAGGGAATGGGCTCCCTAGCAATGTGCTTCTGTTCGTGTAGTCACTACTTCCCAAATGTGCAAAAGTAAACTATTTTAACCATAATTGGCTATGACTGTGGTAGCTGATTCCACTTTGACTTACCTACGTCACACTTCTGCTCACATCAGGGGGTGTCAGAGTGGCTATGGTATTTGGCCTTCAGGGTTTCTCAGTCTTGGCACTATTGACATTTTGGGCTGATACTGCTTTGTATTACCACTGCCTTGTCCATTGCAGGATGCACCACCCAGGCATGACAGTCAAAAATGTCTCCCGACGTTTCCAAAAATATCTAAGGGGATGGTGGGACCAAATTTCCAGTGACTGAGAACCACTGCCCTAAGGGGCATTTGAGTTTGGTGGAATATGGTTATATGGTTCAAGGTTACTTGCATGTACAGTTAAGTTCTCAGCTGCCCTGGGAGGAATGGCTTCTGGGAAAACTTCCACAGCTCTCTGTGCTGATTCACCCATGTAACATAAAGGTTTAAGGCCACAGGGTCAACTGACTCCATGGCACTTGGCATGTATGTGGGTAGTGGAGGAGAAACAAGGTTTCAAATGTATACAACCAGAAACTACACTGTAGAAAGTTCTTTCAATCAGAAATGTAAGGAGTTTCATTTCTCACCGATGCTGATCAAGATGAAAGTTCTAACAAGTAGCACATGAATTATAAATGCCCCAAGTAAGGACATCGCATTTATTTTTGTATGGAACCAATAGAAACTATTCTGACATGAAGTTAGAATGCAAGAATACAGAATGGATCCTACTATTAATAGAACCAAAAGGCAACTAAAAGCAAAAATTCCCCACAACTGGCTATTTATCTTAAAGAATAAATTTAGCAACATGTTCTCTCAAATCAAAGATTAGGTAATCCAAAGATTCAGACTCAAGAGGATGCAACTGAGTGTAAATTATTTTCATTTTCCATGCAGTACCGGCCTTTCTACATATCTGACTGTTAGAACTATTAGGCGGAAAAGTATAGTATATATCCTAAAATGTGTGATTTATAAAAGTCACTTCAATCTCAACACTGATTTTTATTACATAGTGGGACTATTTCCTTCCTTCTCTTTTGAAAACGTACACCTCTCACACCATATTCCACAGGAAAAAGTATTCTACAGCCAACTTTATAGAAACATATATTAAAAAGAATTCTAAAGAACATGCCAAAATCCTTTCCTCATCAATGACTGGCTTTATATTTGTTAGACCTGAATCAATATACAACATTCCCGTATTCCTTGCTTTGACCCTTTATAGATTGTTATTTAGATGTTTGTTCTCATCTATAAATATCTACTTTCTACCACAGGAACATAAGATGGTCATTTAAAGAACTGAAAGCTTGCTGTGTTTGATTTCTGTCCTTGGAAATACCTGATGTATTTTGCCTCTTGGCACTGTATGTTCCTTGCTGCCTACTTACCAGTGGGCAACCAGAGTATTTACTCTAGTTAATTAACTGTTACTTAAAATGCAATGATTTTCCTACTAAATCATCAAATTACTAACCCAAATTTGTGGCCCATTTGTATAGTATATTACTTCTTTCAAAAGTATTTTTCAAGATCATATAGGTGATGGCAACCTAGTACTCCAAGTTTATTAAATTTGAAACTGGGGAAAAAAAGCAAACAGTTCCAAGTGACTCAAACTAGCACTGGGCTTCAATTATATTCTAATGACTTACACAACAAACCTCAGTGTTTGTTTTGGCAAAGAATATCTCATAACTTCATTGAAAAAAACAAGCTCAAGATGCCAAAACAATTTTAGCAACATCTCGGACTGATAGTTTATTGCTTTGTGATTTTAAATAAAAGGGCAAAAATTTTTTTTCAAGAGTCTAGAATGAAACCGCTACAATTAAAATTTAAATTCTTCCAGCAGAATTTAAAATCTGTTCAAAGCTAGGTAATAGAATGATGTGTCAGTACCTGTTCTGCCTCAGTACTCTGCCATTCTATTCCCACCTCAGTACCCTGGTGCCTGCTGAGAGTCAAATGGACTCGTGTTGTTCATAGGGAGGGGAGAAGACTAGACTCTGAGCCATGGGCTCTACATCCCAGAGTCCCCTCACAAACTGGTAATAGGCCTGAAGAACAGTAAACCCGAGTCAGGAGAGTGTCTGGTCCCAGGCAGCACTGACTGACCCACAAGCAATCAGCACACGACGTTGGCCCTAAGGATCAACGGAACTGACACCTCACAGTAGGATCCCCATGAAGTTCCCTGAGGTTAGGCAAACGGGGGAGAAAATGAAATCTGAGACTGAGTTGGTTATGCTGCACCACCATGGAATGCATCTATTAGTAAAAACAACATTTCCGGGCTAGATATGAATAGAGCTTCTCACCAAGCCCCATCTCCCGAGGCCCAGAGGGGGAATGCCAGTCACGCAGTCTGGGGCAGAGCAGGAATTGGAATTCAGGGCTCTCGGTGTGCAACTCAGGCCTTCCCTGGAGTCTTGCCCTGTCATTCTGCCTGCAAACAAACCAGTTCTACAACTTCACCCTTAAAGTCATCATGATTTACGCTTTGGGTTTGGGTTTTGACTGACACTCCACTTGCCTTCGCAGCAACTCTCTGTTAGTACCAAATCCTATCCCTTCTAGTCCATCCCGAAGCTTGCCGTGCTTTAATGGAGTGCCAAAGGAGGAAGATAATGATGTGAAATGAGTCTCCTAATTTCTTCTCATAAAAGTGATGAAGTTGCTTGATGAAGTTAATTTATAATAGAGACAACGTGTGGTGGGGTGAGGGCTGGGGGCTGTTGCATTTCAGTTCCGGGATCTTTTGCCTGATGAGGCCTTTGAACTTCTGCCCACGCATAGCTCATGAATCAGTGTCATTTGCCATGTGCATTTAGATAATTGAAATAATAAAGATGAAATGAATACAAAAGATCTACTATTTCATGAAGAGCAACTCCTTTTTATCAGTGCACCAACTGTGAAGCAAATTAGACCACCTACATTCCTGTGTCATAAGAAAGACACTATCATCTTACCCCCCCATCTTTCCACCATCCTACCAATTTCCATTTGCTTCCCCAAAAGGTATGAACACACACACACACACACACACACACACACACACACACACACACACACGTGAGCGTCTAATCAAAATTGCCATTCTGAAGGGAAATGATGTGTGAATTTATACTCTTGATATTACCCAGAAAGAAAATTGAACACAATTTTTTTTTATTTTCCTGCTTCACTATAGTTAGAAAAGTTTAAGCACACAAATTGGAAGTTTAAAAACTCAGCTAGCTATAAACTTTGAAATGCTATGCTGAAAAAGCATAAACGTGTTCATATTTAAGGCCACTTAACCTGCTGTAAAATCAGGAAAGAATTTCATTCTTAAAAATTAAGTACCCCTAAAATAAACAGAGTCGGGAAGACATTGTTGTTATGAGAAGACTTCATTAATTCCGAACGTTGTTTTGAATGTCCAAGCCTGGTTTGAAATCCCAGTGATGATGACAAATCATGCATCGTCTCCCTTACTAGAAACCAACACAAACTTAAAAGTGGCAGAGCACATCCGATTCAAAAGGATTCCTCTAGATCAGCTTCCAATTTCAATACTGGTTTTCTGTCTAGGATTGAACTTCAAAATGCTAAAACAAGCCACCCACAGCTGTAAGTCACAAAGAAAGCAATGAGGAACATACTCTTGACGAAAAATGTCAGAGGAGACAACTTCTAAGGGAGACCTCTATAAAAATAAACACTTAGCTAATACGTGCATGGTGTTACCCATCCACATTGTCTCTGGCCTTTTGTGCCACACGATTACAACCTGACAGTCATCTGAGCTCAAAGTGTGGGCCTCTTAGCAAACATTCGGGAGATTTTTCCATCTTTCCCCTGTTGAGTCCTCCCGTCATCGTCCTGTGCAGCCTCGGCATCTTAGGCAATCATTCTCTGTAAACGATGCTTCCTCAGAGCCTAAAACAGTACCAAGAACACACAGGACATGCAAACCACCTAGAGATATGTATGCGTTAATGAACTGGCACTCCCACATCTTCAGGGGCCCTCGTCCATCTAGCCTTACAACTGTTGAGGCTCGGAACATCATAACCTCAAGGATGGCAGTTAGGCATGTTGAGTACTTTGAACTGAATGATGCTGGAAAGGCCTCAGAAGCAAGGGCTCTCTGACCTTCTCCTGACCTCCCGCCCCTCTTCCTTCCCTGAAGTAAGTCATAGAAACTGGAGTTCCTCTTCCCCAAGGAGGGTTACAGAAACCAAACCCCACCCCCACCACAAAGCAAACCATAAAACCTAGAGAAGTCACTCTCTCCCTTCCTCTTTCTCCCCGGAAGACCCTCATTCCAGGAGGTTCTTACCTCATACCCAGGGGAAAGAATGCTGCACTTAGAGGTCAAGAGGAATCTAAACAGGCAGGTTTTGCTAGGTCTTCCTGCTCAGACTATTACAATTAGGTCACACACTCTGCCAGTCACAGATCTACATGACTGTCCATTTTTCATGTGACCTGAGCATAAAAATACACGGTTTTTCCTGAGTCTTTGGGTCTTCATTCTGAAGGTTCTCATGTCATATAAAACTTTGATTAAATAGATTTGTTATGCTTTTCTCTTGTTAACCTGTGTTTTGTTATAAGCATGTCAGCCATGACCCTTATGATGGGTAGGAAAATGGATCACCCCTTTCCACCCCTACGCAACTCAATAAGAGAAAGTTAATTTCCCCAGAGCCTCTGGAACTTTCTGCTCAAACCCTTTAGATATCTCCTTGACTTGGCTTCCAAACAGGTTATTTCTCCATATAGGAATGCTCTAAGGAAACTTTTATTTCTACAAATTATCAGATTAAATCAACAACAACAAAGAAGTCAGAAAGTAAGAAAATCACAAACTCTTATTTCTCTCTCCCACCAAATATATATTCAAAAAAACCTTAAAACTTCAGAAACACTGGGTAACTTTTTATTTCCTTTTTTTTTTTTTTTTTTTGCATTCCTTAAAATTTGAGTATCAGCACTCCATGAAGGCATAAATTCCAGCATTTCAGACTACAGTGGTTTTTATTACAGAAACTCGAGACTTTAGAAGGGTTAAAACAATACACAGGGCCAGGTTTCAGGGATCAGAAGACCCCTCTGACTCTGAATGTATCAATAATAAACTTTATAAAATTTTGAGGAAAAATGTGGTCATTGGCATCTATTTGCTAAATAAAGCATGAACCAGCTCACCAAGGTAATTCACAATCCAGTTCTATTTCTTTTTTCTTCTTTTTTTTTTTTAAAGTAGGATTTAAGAAGACAGAAAAGCTTACAAACAGAAGGGGGCCCAAAAGAGGGTTGCCTCCAGTTCTATTTCAAAAGCATCTTCTTGAGCACAGTGCCAGGCTTTCTGCTAGGTAATAGGGAAGCAAAAATGACTGAGACACGCGACAGCCCAACAAAGCGAAGAGGGCGGAGTATATAACAGTAGGGAGGGCCAGTGTCCACTCCAGAGGCTCCCTTGGTGCCAAGTTGAGAGCCAGCAGGCCTGCCCTGGGACCTGGCAGGGCACACTGATCTCCTGGCAGAGCCTAAGCAGATTGCCTGAGTCGGGGAGCCAATGTAAGACCAAGGGGGGTTGCATCAACAGAGAGGAGCCATCCAGCCAAGAAAGATGAGGTGACATGATTAGCAGCTGCAGACATCAGAAAAAGAGGCCAATGAAACACACAGGGCACGGCCGCCTGGAGATGCCAGCAGCCACGGTGCAGCTGGAGCCAGGGAGTGACCAGAGCCCGTTCGTAGATCCAGGTGCCATCTTGATGTAGATCCAAGGACCAGTCCATGAGAGCAAGTACAGTTTCCACCCTGTATGCCCAGCCACTATCCAAAGACAAGCAGGGTACAGGGAATAGAAATTAGACTGAGCAGTCATTCCCAAAGATGAGTTTACCTCTTCTAAAGAGACTCTTGAAATTATTATTGGGGATGAATTGAAGGTGGATCATGCATTATCTCCTTCTCTCCTAGTACCTGAAAGAGTAGAAGCTGCTCTAGTCTTCATACTCTACAGAGTGTGAGCTCATCATGTTGTCTTGTACATCTGAGCTGCAGGGGGCAAAAGAGAAGGGCAGTGAGGATACACCAGGCTCAGAAAAAGAAGAAAGCAGAGGTGAGGAGTTGAGAATATGTATGGGCAGCTCGTTTGAGAATTTAAAAGATTTTCAACTTGATTATAAAAGCAAGTTTAAGAACAAGAACTTCAGCCAGGCTCAGTGGCTCAGCCTGTAATCCCGCACCTTGGGAGGCTGAGGTGAGTGGATTGCCTGAGCCCACGGGTTCGAGACCTGCCTGGGCAACTTGGTGAGACCTCATCTCTACAATAAATCAAAAAATTAGTTGGGCGTGGTAGCGCACACCTGTAATTCCAGCTACTTGGAAGACTGAGGCGGAAGGATCACCAGAGCCCAGCAGGTCGAGGCTGCAGTGGCCAGAAGCGTGCCACTGCACTCCAGTCTGGGCGACAGAGTGAGACTCCAACTCAAAAAAAAAAAGAACAAGAACTTCCATGGTCAGAGCAGTATGGAGGTCTATAATTCCCTGGATATGAAGTTTAAACCTTATTTTTCTAACTTTAAACTTAAGTCTGATTTTGCTAAACAGCAGCTTTTTTTCATTTAAAAAAATCAAAATTTCAAATTAATGTCAGCATTTACTGTCGATGCTCTGGTCTGTAGATCTTTTATTTTATTGAGAAATGCACTAACAATTTGACTACTGGTGGACAGAAGGGCGATCCTTTGGGCAAAATAAATCTCATGGACAAGAGGAATCGAATTCATTATACGCATGTTCATGTAAAAAAATGATTGAAATGAGAAAAATAATAAAAAGAGACACATAGTAAAACGGTACCACACCAAGGGATTGCATGGTTTTACTTTCCACCGGACTGTAAACCGTCTGAAAGATACAAAAAAAGAAATGTCTGGGTTGAATTTCAGCACATCGCATGAGGAATTAATTACCCACAATTTCGAAACTAGCCTTTCTGGGGTTTGCTTTCAGTTTGGGGTATTTATGACTTCAGATTTTTTTTTTTTTTAACATTGAATTAGCACGGTTTTCCCCTTTTTATTATCTGTGGTACAAAAACAGACATATCCTTCCCTTTCACACAGCACCAAGGACCTCACAACTCCGTCAGGAAAAGTGGCTGTTGTCAGAAACCTTCACCATCCATCCACCCCCCACAGAGGTCAGTAAAGGGGCTTCTCCCCACCAACTGCACTTCTTCAGCAAAAGAAGTGCTCAGTATTGGCTGCATCATCTATCAGGCAGGGAAATTTTGCAGCAAGCCCTGAGCAATTGAGTCATATACTCATAGCCAAGGCCTACCCTTTCCATACAGGTCTACATGTATATCCTCTGAGAGGAATGGACTTTGTCCTCCAGGACCACAGGCATCTGCAGCTCAAAGGCTCAGTTAAATGGCTTAGATTGTTAGAGCAAATTTAAAAAGGATGACTCAGATCTGTGCTGTTTACAAAATATATGCTATAAATGCAAGATCACATGTAGTTTGAAAGTAGAAGGATGCAAAAAACATACACTACACAAATACTACTAATAATAATACAACTGAGTAATTTAATATCAAGAAAAATAAGACTTGAAGACAATATGGTATCAGAGATAAAGAGGAATAATTATTAATAAAAGTGGTCAATTCATCAGGAAGACATAAAAATGTCAAATGTAGGATAGGCATGGTGGCTTAAGCCTGTAATCCCAGCACTTTGGGAGGCCGAGGTGAGCGGATTGCCTGAGCCCATGGTTTGAGAATAACCTGGGCAACTTGGCGAGACCTCATCTCTACAATTAAAAACAAACAAACAAACAACAACAACAACAACAAAAAATAAGGGCTGCCTTACCCAAGATTTTGCCAATTTA
This sequence comes from Carlito syrichta, assembly GCF_000164805.1. NCBI lineage: Eukaryota > Metazoa > Chordata > Mammalia > Primates > Tarsiidae > Carlito > Carlito syrichta. Next base: position 745,161 of record NW_007113174.1, on the reverse strand, counting down.
AATTGGAATTTTTGTCTGGCAGTTAGGACTGGCTTTTGTTTGAAAATCAGTGGTACAGTGTTCCTGCCACCCAATTTACACGGGCTTTCGATTTACTGAGGGACTGCACATGTGCAGGATTATCTGCAGTTCCTCAACCATGCCAAGTTGTTTCAGGTCTTTTTCCTCTGCCTGAAATACCCCCAGTCACTGGCCCCTCATTGAACTCCTACACTTTTCAAGACCCAGATCAACCACCACTGCTGAGGCTTCTCTGACTTCCCATAAGGAGAGGCAGCTGCTTCCTCCTCTGAGCAAACTTACACCCTCCCATTTACAGCATATATCACTGTTCCTTGCACTCGTCTGTTAGAATATTGGTCAATCCCCAGACTGTGGGGAGCATATGAGCGCTGTCTGGACAGCAGGCCTCTGAGCAAAGGCAAGGCCACAAGCAAAGACAAGGTCCCACTTGGTTGCTCCACACCCTAGCCAAAGAGCAAGGGCGCAGCCTGCTGCATGGAATGGCATCTCAGAGCCCACACATCCGGGTGCAAATAGTAGAGATAAAGCCTTGGCAACAAGAAAACCACAGAAAAGTTTGCCCTTAGGTAGCAACAAAATTTCATTATGGCTCCCTCATAGACCTTGAACCCCTCCCAACTTCCTTTGTGTTTAATTATAAAAGAAATATGCTGAGCTAGTTCAGGGCTACTTCTCCATCAGAGGATATAGCCCAAGCTTTTCTTTATGTCTTTGTGTCTGTGTCTTTCTTAATCTCTCGCCACTCTCTCTCAGGACCTTTAAGGCAGCATGCGGGGCGCGGCACCAGACTCCCACCAGGGACTGAGAACCTCAGAGGATATAAAGTCGATTCTAGGACAATTCTTTACCAATGATAGGAATTCAGTAGAGGCTAATTGAATGCAAAGGATCCTAACAGAAGGACAATAAGACAGCTAAGTTAAGCTACTAGGAGGCAAGCAAGATGTTTCAATAGATTTGCTTTGCAGTGAGGTCTGTTAAGGACCAGAATGGGTTGGCAAGCAAAGTCGTGGAACATTCAGGTGAAATTCAAGTCATTGATTATCAACTGATAAGTACCAATGAATGACTAAAGAGGGAGAGAATAGCAATTAAGTAGAACATTAGAGATGATAGGATAAATGGGATTCCCCCAAATTAACTTAATTGATTTTCGAGTCCACAGTAACATTCAGGAAGCACAAGTGTCCACAAACAGAGAAGTGAGGCAGAGAGATATAATTAGCTGATTAGCTGAGGGTGGTCCTCAGAGTATGGACCAGACCCCAAGGCAGGAGACTTATCTGCAGTGAATCAGTCTCTTGGAGCAGCCTAGTTATCTTCCTTTTATTTTATTTTTTCTTTTTATTTTTTAGTTGGAATCTTACTCTGTCACCCAGACTGGAGTGCAGTGGCCGGGAGCGCACACCGCAGCCTCGACCTGCTGGGCTCTGGCGATCCTTCTGCCTCAGCCTTCCAAGTAGTTGGAACTACAGGCACACGCTACCACGCTCGGCTAATTTTTTATTTTTATTGTAGAGGTGAGGTCTCGCCAACTTGCCCAGGCGGGTCTCGAACCCACAGGCTCAGGCAATCCGCTCACCTCGGCCTCCCAAAGCACTGGGATTACAGGCTGAGCCACCGAGCCCGGCCTTTTAAACACATTCCATGGTGATTCCTATGCTCAATAGTCTGAAAGCTCATGTATGGGAAGAGAGTGATCTCCTCCCTGCTACATAATGTGTGTTGGGGGGGGCAGAGGGGTGGTGTGTGTGCATGTATGCGTGTGCGTGTGTGTGTGTGTGTGTGTGTGTGTGTGTGTGTGTGTATTTTAAGAGACAGAGTCTTGTTTTGTTGCCCAGACTGGAGTTATAGTGGCATGACCATAGATCACTGCAACCTCCACCTGAGCTCGAGTGATCCTCCATCCTCAGACTCCCGAGTAGCTGGAATTACAGGTGTACACTACTATGTATGGTTACTTTTAAAACATTTGTGTGTGTGTGTGTAGAGACCAGGTTTCACTATGTTGTCCAGGCTGGCCACAAAGTCCCTGCTATAAGTTTCAATACTGAACTTGCTTCAAAAGTGAGGAATGTTTGATCTTTTCAATATATGAGGTTAGAGCAACTTCAAGTCTGTATAGAAAAAAAATTGTATACCAACCCCCACCTCAAAGCACATACAAAAAAATCAATTCCAAATGATTTGTATATTTAAATATAAAACATAAAATAATCACTCTTCTGGAAGAAAACATGGAAGAATAGCTCTATGACTTAGAATGAGAAAAGATTTCTTAACAGGTCTCAAAAGTACTAAGTAATGTTTTCTTTAGAAAAAAGTATGTAACGTAGAATATGTTAAAATTAAGAATGTGTGTTATCAAAAGACACTATTAAGAAAGTGAAATCAAACCCACAGAATGAATAAAGACATTTATGATACATATAGCATATCTGACAAAGAACTTATCACCAGAATAAATTAAAAACTCTCATAAACCAATAAGAAAAAGGCAACTTGACAGTAAAACAGACAAAAGACTTGAGCAAACACTTCACAAAAGGAGATAGCATACAAATGGCCAAGAAATATATGTAAAGATGTCCAGCATTATTCATCATCAGAGAAGTGAAAGTTAAAACTACAGTGAGGTGCCACTTTATATCTGACAGGGATCAGGACACGCTATCCCTAAATATGGCACCTTGGCATTTAATAAAACTGCAGAAGCAGGAAGGTCTCTCTGACCTTCTCCTGTCTCTGTCCCCTGGAGCAGGTCATAAAAGGATTTTCTGACCTTCTTCTCAAGTAAGTCATAAGAGCCTCATTCCAGAAGAGTCTTCCTTACTTCCAAAGGAAAGAAATGAAGACAGAGACACAGAGAAGAGCCTGAAGAAACAGGCCTTGCTGTGCCTCCCAGTTTATTACCATTAAATCGTATCCTTTTGTTTGTCAGTCATATCTCTGAATGACTGTCCACAAAAATACACAACTCTCCCAGTTTGTTTGGGTCTTCATTTCTGAAGGCTCCTGTGTTCCGTAAAACTTATATAAAATAAATTTGCTGTGATTTTCTCGTGTTAATCTTCTGTTTCATAGAGGTCTCAGACCTGAACATTGCAATGGATGAAGAAAAAAATTACTGTTTCTCTTCTACACACCCAAAAGAATGGTTAAGATTTAAAGTCTGGCAATGCCAATGTTTGTAATATAGGAAAGGGAAAAAAACTCTTCTTCTACCACTCTTAGGTTCTCTAGCTGAGATCCTATAAATTAGACTGGCCAAGGACTGATTAACAAGAGAAAAACAAACAGAAGTTTATTCATGTGCATGGAGTTTACACATGAGAGTGCCTATGGATGAATCCCAAAGGATGATTAAAGGAGATTAAAACTTGGGTTTTTATATCATCTTCGGCTAAAACAAAATAAAAGATGCCTGGGCTTCTAGGTGGGGGAGGCAAGCATTATTTAGTAAAATATGTCATATAGATTTAAGTTCGTGCCTTCTCTATTGTGAAGAGTTGTTAAGAGTCATCCTCTTTTTGTTATGGGAGAGGAAGGCATGTCTAAGAATTGAAATTTCCTTTAAAAGGGGAAAACTTGTGTCCTGTTTTAAGAGCTTGTCCTGCATCTGCTGGTTCTGAATGACCTTTGTTTTTGTTATGGGAGAGGAAGGCATGTCTAAGAATTGAAATTTCCTTTAAAAGGGGAAAACTTGTGTCCTGTTTTAAGAGCTTGTCCTGCATCTGCTGGTTCTGAATGACCTTTAGTTCAGAATAATCTCCATGCCAAAAAGGCATATTGGAAAAGCTGACTCCAGAGAACCACTTTGGAAAAGGGTTTGGCAATATCTACCAAAGTCGAGCATATGCATATACACTTTATGACCCAGGATCCCACTCCTAAGGACATAGCCAACATGTAAACATACCTTGGTTCACCAAAAGTCATGCACGAGAATTTTAGTAGCACTATAAGTAATAGCCAAAAATTGGAAACAATTCAAATGCCTTTCAAAAGTAGAATGGATAAATAGCAATACATTTATACAATAAAATCCCACACAGCAAAAAGATCTGAAGAATCACTACACGGATGAATCTCACGAACACTATGCTAAGACCAAGAAGCCAGATCCTAAAGAGTGTATTTTGTATGACTTGATCTGTATGAAGTTCAAAATTGAACGAAAGTGATCTATGGTGATAGAAATCAGAACAGTGGTGATCTTATAAGGGTTCAGGGAATAGGAAGGGGCATGAGGGATACCGCAGTGTTCTATTTCTGGATCTGGGTGCTGGTTACGTGGGTGTATTCAGTATGTTGACATTCATAAAGCCAAACACATTTTGTGTACTTTTTTTTTTGGTATGTATGCTTACTTCAATAAAAAGCATACTTGAAAAACAAACTTCTTAAGCAAGCTCTCCTTATCTGAATAGACTCTCTGGCATTAGCATTCCACAGCCTAATACACTCTTCCACCCGACAGCATTGCTAAGCTGGACTTCACCCATAAAGCCACTCTTCTGTATGATTATAATGGATTTCTGCATTTATGTGGCGCCTTTCCTCAGTGGAGATCAAAGGGCTTCTGCGTAATAAAAGATAGCATATCAAACGCAGCATATCAAACACAGTTAGCTCTGAGGGAATAAAGGGGCAACATTGAACTCGGGGACATATAATCGAGCAAACATACAGACATAAAATAAGTCATAAAAACTGTATGTAAAAACAATCATAAACATCAACTATTAGGAATTCATTTGTGTGAAATAAAAGGCTCGCCTCTCTTGAGGTTGCTTTCCTCCTCTTGACAGGGGAAGAACAGAGAGCAGCCTAGGCATTCAATTTAGGACTTAGACTCCTAGGCACCACATGGCAGGATTTCTCTGGAGTCAGCTTGGCACCTCACCGCAGTAAAACAGAACAACTAAATAAACTCTCTGTGCTGCTGTTCAAAGAGCTTTCATATGTGCTTTAAGACACAAACTCACTAGCCCTGACAACTAATTAAATGGGCCTTTTAAATATTTGTGAAACAAATATTCTATTGCTATAAGAGAGAGGTCCTCAAAAAAAACAGGAATTTATTTATTAAAAAATCAGGCTGTAATTATTACCATTGTTATGGATATATAAGGGGGCCCCCAAAACCTGGAATTTATTTATAAAAAATTGTGTATTTATTCTTGCATGATTAAACTTCAGTTCACCTTCAAAGTATTCTCTGATGCAATACACCTGTCGAGATGCTTTTTCCACGGTTCAAAATAGTTTTTGAACTCATCCATTTTGATGCTTTTCAGTGATTCTTCCGTTATTTGTTTCACCACTTCCACATTGGCAAAACATTTCCCTCCAAGGACTTATTTCACCGAGGAAACAAACAAAATTTGCTTGGGGTGAGACATGGTGAACAGGAAGGATAGGGCACGGGGGGTCATGCTGTTTTTTGGTCAAAAACTGCTGAACACTCAGCACAGTATGGGCAGGTGTACTTGTAAATCATCCATCATGAAATGGGCAAACGTGTTGAAAGAATCTCCAAAAAAAAAAAAATCACCAAAGCCAAATGTGTAGTTGCTACACTGATGCAATGGATTCCTAGAACACTTACCTAGCAGGGGAAACCTGTACTGCAAGGGGCCCACTCTCTAAAAGATAATTCTGGTTTGGGGGGGTTCCCCCTTGTATCCTTCTAAGACATGTAGAATTATACATATGGCCTTTATGTTTTACACTGATGTTCACCAAATGTGTTTTTTCTTAAGCTTCAATTCTTAAACTCACTAAGGGAAAGTGTGTACAATGAGGAATTTTTCACTGGCCTAAGGTCACTTTTGAAACCTGTGCTGGGTGACATTCTGGCTTGGCCAGTGACCCAAGGAGCTGTTTCCACTAACCTGACAAAAGCTTTCTCTGGCTCTGTGGATTGTGAAATAGTTGCTCAGACACCTTTCTGTCATCTCTACACATGTGGAAGGAGAAAAAGGAAAATGGTCTGCCTTGAATAATTTACCCCTTGTTCAACAAATAGATAACTTTCATAAAGGGCATCAGACGAATAAAAAAGTACTTAATTTCATGTATATATCCCTTGTGAGGGACAACAATAGTCAATGATAATGGAAAGGAGGAGGAGGAGGAAACTGGCAATAAATATTTAGCAAGCACTTTTGATGAATAACCTTACTAAATTCTTACAACAAGCCTATTAAGTGAGTAGTTTATTATCTCCACTTTACAGATACAATAATAAAATTTAAAAAAGGTGGTTGACTATCACACAAGGGTACCTGATCTCAAACCAGGCAAAGTAGGGACGAAAGGGAGGCCCAAACTTAACCTGTATGATGCCCACGTGTATACTTAATCCTGAATTACACCCCACATCTTTAAAATAAAATATTTTTAAAAATTTATTTTCTATATAAGAAAGAAGGTTAACTAGCTTGCCCAAGGTCACACTACATAATAAAGGATGAAGCCAAGAGGCAATCCCAGGCAACATGACTCCAGAGCTTGTGCTCTTCAGCACTAACATTTATGGAATTCAGTGGAAGAGATATCAGGGCAGGCCATGGTATGATTTTGTGTCAAAAGCATGCCTCGTCATTCTTGGAGGGCCCATGTCTTCCAGGGGCTGCTCTGGTGGAAGCTACTCTGTGATAAAATTCAGAGTGAGAAAGACCTGTTTCTCTAAGTACAAATGGAGTCTCATGTTGTAGAAACACAAGCCTTATGATCCTACAGGGACCTTCAAAAAGTGTGCCAGGAATCAGGAAACGCCTTGGAATTATGCTTTGACACAAGTCACATAAGTTAGAGTGTATAATACTAAGTGATCTTTCACAGAAACAAAGAACTGAGTATCACATGTTCTCACTCATAAACGGACCTTAGACAATTATGGTAATACTATAAGAAAAGGATTGGCAGCAGCGGGAAACTGCCGGGAGGGGGGCGGGGAAGTGAGATTGGCAGTGGTGGGAATTTGCCTGGGGAAGAGGGGGCATGCATACCTCATCAACCAGGGTACCTGCATAATGAACATTTGTATGCCTAACCCTTAATTATACTCCACATCTTTAAAATAAAAAAATTAAAAGTCAAAAAAGTAAAATATTAAAACCACTCCCCACCATTAGAGCTTCCTCTTTTTGAAGATTTCTGACTTGGCCTTGTGCTCAGGCTTTTAGCCTACCTGCATTTACAAAGGATTCCTTGGAAGGTAAATTCACGTTCCTTGAAACCCCTGTGGAATAATTCAGATTTCCTCCATAGGCAGTAGCAATGATTCATTCGTAACAAGAGTGTTGCTAACTCAGTCAATAGGAGACCAGTCTTTGGGGAAAAAACAACAGCTAGGAGATTTTCATCTGAATAGGAGGTCACTTTAAAATTATATTTAGTGACACCCTTGTGGGTTTTCCCTGGCACCTAGAATATATGGATTAATAATTTGGAACAGCTGCATATCTTGACTGGAACCACTCTATTTAAACAGCTCCAAGACTACACCCTTGACTTCTGCTTTTTTATATACTTTGGAAATAAACTACTGTGGATGCCCAAAGGTATTTAGACAATGGAGGAAATGATTTATGGAGACTGACCATATCCAGGGCTGCAAAACCTCATCCATTTCTCCGGTTCAATCAGCACCACCCATGCAATGGAGGGAGGACAAACTGACAAGGTCACATGGTTACTTATTCCCAAGAGTCACCCTGAATAAAAGTTACCCTCAGATTGGAGCTCTTTTTTTCATGATCTTCACGCTAAGATATAGTCGTTGCATTTTGACTCTACCAAACACCTAACTTAAACATCAAGTGTATTCAATCTTATAATCCCAGAGCATTTATTTCTGGGGTTCCTTAAGTCAAGTGCCAAACAGTTAATGAAATTCCTTTATAATATGGGATTTATAATATAAAAATCAACCTTCCATACGACCCTGCAATCCCCCTACTGGGAATATACCCAGAGGAGCTCAAATCACTCTATGAAAAAGATACCTGCACACGTATGTTTATTGCAGCATTGTTCACAATAGAAAGAACATGGGACCAACAGTGCTGTCCAACGAAAGAGGACTGGATTTTTAAAAATGTGACACATGTACATGATGGACTATAAAACAGCCACAAAGAGCAAATTATGAACTTCGCAGCAACTTGGATGGACTTAGAGCCTATAATACTGAGCGATCTATCAGAGAAACAAAGAACTGAGTATCACATGTTCTCACTCATCAGTGGACCTTGAACAATTATCGTAATGCTATAAGAAAAGGATTGGCAGTAGCAGGAAACCACCAGGGGTGAGAAGGAGGGGGAGGCAGGATTGGCAGTAGTGGAAATCTGCAGGGTGGGGGAGGACACGGGGCGAGGGCAACACCTCATCAGCAAGGGTTCCTGCATAATGAACATTTGTATTCCTAACCCTGAACTGTACCCCACATCTTTAAAGTAAAAAAATTAAAATAAAAAAATTTAAAAAAAAGAACTGGCTGTTGGTGTGAAACTCAAAGGAATATAGGATTTATATGTATTAACTGGACATTTTAAAAGACACATTTGGGCAATTTTATCCAGTTTTATTTTTCTTTTGAATCATTGATTACACAAATATTTATTATATGCTTATTCTGGGCCAAGTGCTCATCCTTCAAAATGGCTTGAACTAAGTCTCTTCATGTCAAACACACTTGTAATCATTCTTTTCCAATGTAAATATCCAACAACAACAAAATAATAAAATATTATTGGCATAGCCACTGGGCAAAATATCATGGGACCATTGACAAATAGTGGTACCATCTACAGGATTATGCAGGAAATTGGGAAAATTAAAAGATATCAAGTTAAAAAGAAATAAAATTGAACAAACCTTGTGATGATTGTGTAAAATTATAACAGACAAAAAGAGGAAAGGAAATAAAACTCAAAAGGAAACAAATATACTATGTACTGAATCTCTTCATGAAGATTCCAGAAAACAATCTAAGTAACAAGATAAGAAAGTAAAACCACCCCAAACCCATGCCTCGAGCATAACTGTGAGGCAGAGAATACTCCAAACATCAAATTATGTCCAAACAGGTAAATAAATGACCAAATTAAGGAGAGTCAGTGCAGAACAGAAGAAAGAAAAGGAGGTAGGTATGGAAAAATAGAGAAAATAACTCCCAGAAAGAGAGTGGTCTTCAGTGGTAAAACACTGAATATAGGCGTGAGATGGGGCAGATTAAGGCACTGGTTACTGAGAATCGCAAGGAAGAAGCTTGAACATTCATAGGAGTAGAGGTGGGAATCTTGGGAAGGCACCAGTTCTGCAGGAGGAGAACTGAAAGGTCAGACTTCAGTGATTTGGTGGTGAAGAAAAATAAAGAACTGGAAATTGAAGCATTGCAAAAACAAGAGAATCACAAAATCAGAAGACATATCGCCACCACAGAAAGGGGCAGTTTTTAATGAAGCTGACTTCACAAACAAGCCGAAGAGGAAGCTCTTAAATTAAAAAACTCTCATGTACCAACCAAGCCCTCGCCTCCTCCTCTGTCTACATGTGACGCTATTGCTGGTCCAGGGGAAGAAAACATCTCAAAATGAAGAGGGAATAGCAGCATACCCTTGCAAAGTGACTATAAGAAGAAAACAGAACTTAAAAAACCTTTTAGCTGGTGAATATTCTTCTTCTCAAAACAATAACAAAGCATAAGAAGATGTAAACACCCCAATCTTAATTAAATAACAAGCATTTGGAGATATGGGAGGAAAACTGCCTGACTCAGAAATTTAACACATCACATCAGTTGTGATATTTTTGCCCAAAATATTTAATTTAAATTGAATCATTCAGACACAGTCAAACAAATTTAAAATGAGGGGCAGCCGGGCTCGGTGGCTCAGCCTGTAATCCCGCGCCTTTGGGAGGCTGAGGTGAGTGGATTGCCTGAGCCCTCAGGTTCGAGACCCGCCTGGGCAGCGAGACCTCATCTCCACAATAAATCAAAAAATCAGCCGGGCGTGGTAGCGCGTGCCTGTAATTCCGGCTACTTGGAAGGCTGAGGCGGAAGGATCGCCGGAGCCCAACAGGTCGAGGCTGCGGTGGCCGGGAGCGGCCACTGCACTCCAGTCTGGGCGACAGAGTGAGATACCAACTCAAAAAAATAAATAAATAAATAAATAAAATGAGGGCCATTTTACACAACTAGCCTGGAAAGGAGAAATGCCAGTATTATTAAAAAATTTTTGAAAAGGAGACTGCTCCAGATTAAAGGAGACTAAAAGAAGTAAAACAATTCAATTATTGAGCATACTATGGATTTTTTAAAAATTATATAATTATTGAAATGATGGGGGAATTTTGAATATGATTGCATATTCATATTCAACAGGAGAATATTTTTGTCTTTAGGTGGTACCTGATAAAGTATTTGGGGTTAAACATGACATTTACAACTTCAGAATGGTTCAGGGAAATAAAATATGGGAAAATGTCGGCAAGTAGTAGACCCAGGTAAAGAAAACGTGAGTGCTTGTTGTACTAGTCTTTCCATTTTCCTATAAGTTTGAAATTTTTCCAAAAAAAAAGAAAAAGGAAAACAGACGAAACTAGACAAAGACATTAGAAGGAAAGGCAGGTTAATGATTATGGGGGTGAAGGAACAAGTCATAACTGGGAGAGACATCTGGGGACTTTTGGGGGGGCTGGTGACATCTCCTTTCTTAATCTGAACGCTGATTACACACGTGTAAGAGAGCTATAAACATACAATTTAACTCTTCAGTATGTGAGTCATGCTACAGTTAAAAGTATATTTTGTTTGTTTAAGGCAAGAGTCCTGAGGTTAAGAAGAATTAGTTATTTTAGTCATTTTTCTTTCCTATACTTTTTTCAAAATGTCAGTTAAATTATTAACTTTTATAATTCAAACGCTATCAGAAAATTTTTTACATTTAAGTTTTCCTTTTCCTCTTCAGAAATGCAGGAAAGTGTGAATGGTCTAAGTATAAGGGGTGTCTAGGTCCTACTTCCTGTCATTCAGGAAAGATTTGATCTAGGCACTTCTTATATGTAAACTTCTCTGCATTTCTGTGTACAGCTCGTGGTGAGAGGGTTGCATTCTAAATATTTTCCTTTGGAGATAAGTGGCCATACTTCATGGCAACTAAACAATGGCTTGTTGCAAAAATATTTAGAATATTTGGCCCAAGTTATTATTGCATGTCAGTCTATACTTTTTCGCAAGCTCTCTGTTGTGATGTTTTCAGATTAGCCTGGATATGCCATACCCAGGAATCTAGAAACTCAGCACCAGCATCAGGACCTGCTCTGCTCTCTTCCAAACTTGGGCAAAATTATTTTCAATATATATAATAGTATAATCAAATCCAAGTAATAAATATGTCCCCATCCCTCTATTCACTCATTTTAGAACTGACCTCATAACATCACCCTGCAGATGTTATCTACATTAATACATACAAGCAGGATGAACGTGAGAAAGTGAATAAAAATAGTCTATCTTTCCAAGCAAGTATGTCTGTTTAGAGAGGAGTGTCAAGTTTTTAAAGTTTTTAAGGGAAGCCTCAGCCTTTCAAGTAGCTGGAACCACAGGCATGCACCACCAAAATAAAAAATAAAAAAGCAATGTCATATTTTGCAAAGATTTCAACCTACACTCTGATTGAAACTTTTTGAAAAGGGGAAAAAATGTAGTCCCAGTGCTTCTGAAACTGGGCAGTGTCCTTGTAGTACAGAAATGAGAGATGAGCCAGGACTCAGTAGGTCACTTTCAATATTTTCTAGAGAGTTCCCTGGGTGCTCTTCTTACTTCTCTGCCTGCATTTTTGTAAAATTATAAGCTTACCTACTTTTCAAAACTTTACTGGATTAAAATCATCTTAATCATTTGAGGGATAAAACACAAAATGATTACGTGCCTAATCTGTCTCTTAATGAGTACAATTTAACTCCTTGGCAGTCTCTTTTCATGTAGTGTTCCTCTGTTATGAGCTCAGTGGGTCTGGGTGGAGCAGAGGGAGACACACACAGAAAGAAGGTCTTTTCTGATGGAGGCCCCATCAGCATAGACATTGTTCAACAAAGTCTAGAAGGGTTCCATTTAAAGGCAGCACAAATCCCAACGGCTATCTTAGTCTCTATTCCTCCAAGTGCGTGAGCCCCAGCCACTTCAAACGAGTCTCTGGTTGCCTGCCGACTTCCAATTCTACAGACAGGAGAGAAAACTTAGAGAATAATGATGAGGACATGGGAGAATAAGCTTTCAAAATCCATCTGATGAAGGATACCAGCTGGAGAAATTACTGTCAGTCTTTAACTCTGCCCATCCCGAGGAGAGGAAGCACATTCACGAGGAAAGATTTCATCTCTGGGGACACTCTTACCTCCAAGGGAGGGAGGTAAATCAGACACCGTTCCAGCAAAACATCATTTCCCTGAAAAGAACTCAGTGCAGATCTTCCCATGGAAATGGACAGAAATGCTCAGTCAAGCACAGAGATGAAAAGGAACTGCTCTTTCAAAATTACATTGTCCTTTCCTTGTCTCCGGTTAAGATGGAACCAAAGAAACCTTGGAATTAGCACTTATGGTCTACATTTTAAAATGCCCATAGATGAAAATGGATGAATATTTCTCTGTCCAGAAAGTTCTACAAATGAAAGAAACACATTTTCTTTTCCTCTGTAAACTGAGTTTTTGTCAGTTCTTGATAGAAATGGATAAAACTTCTTATAATATTCCATATACACATTCATCCTGCAGACATTGGAGCCTTGTTAAGTTCTAACCCAGATGAGCTTTCTTCAAGTTGGATAATCTTCACTTCTTTATTGTTTCCTCATGTGTGTTGCATTTCATCATGTAAAGATGTATTCCTAAATGTATCAAGCAGACATGTACAATGCATTCACGCTTTGCAAAGTCCTGGGTCACTTGCCATACAAAATTAATTAAAATAATCATCACCTATTTAGGAGTCAGGATGATGATTGCCCTTTGTGGGTAGTGACAGGCAGTGGGTATGAAGGTCCTGATATTGTCCAGTTTCTTGACCTGGACACTGATTCCGTGTCCTCTTTATGACACTTCATCAAGTTCCATCATTATAATTGTCTGCACTCCTCTGCATGTGTGTAACTACAGTTAATGAACTGTTAGTAAAATGTTTGTGAAAAAAACAACAAAACAAATCATGTCCCCTAATGACTTATCAGTCACAGGCTCCTCATATATCAGATGGAAACCTCACCCTCCCCTATCTTTCAGGGTTATTGTGAAAAACAATTATGACATTGGGAGGGAGTGTTGTAGAATGTGCGGCGGTATATAAATGGGAGGTATTGTCGGTGGAGCCGTTGTGGTTGCTAACATAAATAGTGAGCTTCTCAAACCAAGGACTGTGTTCCCAGTGTTGCAGGACCAGCTTGTACCCGTGTAATGTATATACAGTTGTATAGGTGGACAAAAGCATGATTTACACATTGTTAGACCACAGTTGGAACTCCGATTGCCCAACCCTCCCCTAGCACACAGTCTCAATATAGATTGTTTTGCAACTAATTACTTGCAGATGTGAAATCATTTAGAGTGTTTTGAAAATAGCAGAATGGATCCTAGAATGGGCATAAGTCTGGATTGGACAACATAACAAAATCATTGCTATTTTCGGCTTGAGACCTTATTTTGTGTCTCTCGGTTGTGCTTCCTTCTGATATTTTACTAGGGAAGAAGTAAAAACTGTACCTATCTCATTAAAGACAAATCCAGATTGTATTCTCTTTTTTTAATTATTCACACCCTCAATACCGGAAACTGAAAATATAACTTTAGCAGTTCCATTATTTTCAAACAATTTTTAGCTTCAGGCAATTGGAAAGAGGACAAATTCTTCAAGGAAAGTGAGACAGAAGGGGTATTAAGTTACTTCAAAACAGAAGGAAACAGAAGGAAAAAAATGAAGACTTTCTGAAGCAGTAAGTGGGAAAAAGGAAACCGTGATGGAAGGAGCTAACGGTGTGGGATTGTGTATGTATCTCTCTCTCTCTCTCTCTTTCTCTCTCTCTCTCTGTGTGTGTGTGTGTGTGTGTCCCTCCACCTTGCTCACTTAGCAAAATATTTAGCCAATGTTAGCAACCACTTGAACAGAAGGCCACCATTATTGCTTTAAGCGATTATTCAAGAAGAAAAGAATTTTAGGAGAAAGGAACAGCACTTAAACATTCCTCACATGTGAGAAAGTAACAAAGATAGAAGAAAAATGTTTGTTTGAGACACCATGGCACCAAGCTCTTCCCACAGGGGTAGAATTTATCAGACAACAAGTAACCCATGTAGAGGCCTAAATTTAGGGGGCTCAATATCCCGTGAGTGGAGAAATCTTTAGGTCATGAATCCTTTCGTTCTAAATTGTTAACTAATTTGTGCCTCAGTTGACCGAGACATGTCTTCAAGTAAATATTTAAAATCAGATACATCAGTAAGAATTTCTGAGCTCTAGCTATCTGAGAATGTCTCTCAGTTGATTTAATACGTTAGGAACAATCTTCCTTGTAAATCAATTACTGGACACTCCCCCACAAAGAAAAATAGTTGATCTGCAATGGAAGAAGTAACTCCAGGCATAAGAAGACAAAAAATAATGACTCCAAAGTTACAGGGAAAAATTATTTTGAATTGAAATTCTATTAATAGGGAAAATATTTACTGAAAATGCATTAATCAAGATTTCTTTCTGTAAGAATAATTAGAAGATATTTTATAGAGGGGAAAAATCTCAAACATAGATCCCAAAGAAGAAAGTATTGAATATAAGAAAAAGCAATAAATAAAAACTCATAGGTAAACCTAAAGACATTTTGATAATATGACTGGTATGTCAAGCATCTGTCAGGAAATTATGCTTAAGTAGAGGCATTAATGTTTAGTATTAGCATCAATTTTTTTCTTTCTCTTAGATCATTCCCATCTGCAAAAACCAAAACCCTCAAAAAACCTGCTGTCAACTCTTCCAAATTTTAAAAAATCTTACTATAGAATATTCCAAAAGGGGGTGATTTTTTTGAAGCAGAGTGACATTCATTATTCTCCCCTTTTTTGTATGCATGAAACTGTTCATAAATTTTAAAATTAAAATTTTTTTCCTGTTGAAAGAGATAAAGACTGGAGGTGGGAGGTGAAAATTTATGTTGATATTTAAAAGAGATACATTTCAAACAAAATTATCCAGATGATCAACAATAAAGAGATGGACAATAATAAACCAGGTAAAAGCTTTCCAAAAAAACACTAGATATAATATATTAGTATCACAAAAATATTAAACATAAAGGGAGATTGCGATGACAGAGGGTGGAAACGTTTATATGAATCTTTTTGAACCTAAATAGTAACAGATAAGGTTAAAATTGTTAGAAGAATAAGGAACTATTAGCAAATCCAGTGTCATAGTGGAAAACTTTAGCTTGATCTCTCACAAAGCAACAGATCACATAGAGCAAACATAAGTAAGACTCAAAGAATATTTACCAAAAATGATGATGTAATGGCTCTCAAGGAAAAAACTCCATAAATTCTAAAAGTAAAAACCAGAGAGGACTCATTCTCTGGTCATAATGTAATAGAACTAGAAAGTAACATTCAAAAGATAGGGGGGAAATCTCTTTCACTTAGAAAATATTGAATATTCCCTTTTAAATAGCTTGCACACAAGAGAAAATCAAACCTGAAGTCTCAGACTACTTTCAATGCAACATATCCAAAGTTAATGGAAGGCAGCCAAATCGGTACTCAGAGAAAATGTGATCATCTTGACTATATGTATCAGAAAATTAAAAAATATTGAAAGCAGAAAAATCAATTTTCTAAAAGAAGGCAGAAAAATATACAATAA
This sequence comes from Carlito syrichta, assembly GCF_000164805.1. Lineage (NCBI taxonomy): Eukaryota > Metazoa > Chordata > Mammalia > Primates > Tarsiidae > Carlito > Carlito syrichta. Next base: position 729,218 of record NW_007113174.1, on the reverse strand, counting down.
GCCTAAAGAAAAAGAAAATTCATCGTATTACATTGTCTCTTTATCTTGGGCTGGTCACTCCTTTGAGCGTGCTTTATTTCAAAGATTCTGCTTTTGTTTTGTTCGTTTGTTTGTTTTTAGACCAATCTCTGTTGTTTTAATAATTTTCTAAAACCTTCTTCCAGAATTTGCAGTAGATCTTTTTTTAATCTTCAAGATATTATTCCCTTTACCTCATTCTGCAGTATTTTCTCAACATCCTCTATTGGAGTTTTAAATTTTTTTCTAGCCGGGCTCAGTGGCTCAGTCTGTAATCCCGTGCCCTTGGAGGCTGAGGTGAGTGGACTGCCTGAGCCCACGGGTTCGAGACGCGCCTGGGCAACTTGGCAAGACCTCACCTCTACAATAAATCAAAAATCAGTTGTACGTGGTAGCACGCGCCTGTAGTTCCAGCTACTTGGAAGACTGAGGCGGAAGGATCGCCGGAGCCCAGCAGGTCGAGGCTGCGGTGACCGGGAGCGGCCACTGCACTCCAGTCTGGATGACAGAGTGAGACTCCAACTCAAAAAAAAAAAAAAAAGTTTTTTTCTATCCTCTACAGGAAGAGTTATCAAAACTCAGCATTCACCAACACCCAACGATATACTGACGTCCCATAGCCCTGCTGACTGCTCCTTTGAGTTCTGGTCAGATCTGTATGTAGACTGATATAGATTTCTTCCTGCCCAACTTAATAGAACAAGTGGGCACTCAACAAGCAAGGCTCCATTGTAATGAGGTGGAATTATACGCTCCCCCTGCGGCTGAGAATTCGCGTTGGAGATGGGAACTACTTGACCCATGCGGGATCTCCAGAATCACCAAAGAATAATCATGGCCGGCTCACTGAGCCCAGGTTCAATCTCAGGCTATTTCTGGACCCAATTCTCTAAGTAGTCTTCATTATCTGACAGAAATTATCATATGAGATGAAACCTATTTTTCTACCCTGTCCCAAATCAATGGAGCACATGAAAATTTTTGTTGCTGGTGTACACCACTCAGGCACCTGCCCTGACCAGGGCTCCGGCATTGCTGCTGCCCTTGGCCTGGACCCGGAGCCAAATTTCTTACCCAGTGCCCCTCTCTTTTAAAAAGGTATCCCTATCTTCCTACCTAATAAATATGAATAGCTCAGAGGTGGCGGTAACAATTTCTTGTGTTGCTTTTTAAAACTTATGATAATCTTGCAGCCCTTTGGGATCACCTCAGTGACCCCAAATTGGATCATAACCTGAAATTGGAACCCAATAACCAGCATTTAATTTCTGGCAGGTTTCCAGCCATGTGCATGTTGACTTGCACTCAGTCTGGAATGATCTAAAATTAAATTACCATTGTCTATGCCCTTTAAAAAATAAAGTGTCTTTATTATAGCTGTCCACTGCCTACACTTTAAGCATTTTAGACCGATAAAACGCACATAGACCAGTAATCTTACAATGAATTTAATTTCCTACTGATTTCCTGAATGTCATTCGTTAAAGTGGGTAGTTCAAAGAAAAACACTTTACAGACTCTCCTATATTTGGATACTTGAAAGTGACTTTAAGAAATTCATCTCAGGAAGGGCCATGCAGGGTCTGTGCCTGTTACAGATTCCCAAAATAGTCCTTTGGTCTCGGCTCTGAGCTGTGAAGAGAGGAGCTGTGGCATTAGGCAGAGCAGCTGTTTTCACAAGTTCAGGAAGACTCAGAGAGGTGGGGCTGACCAAAAACGAAAAGGGCTGGGGAGGAAACCAGTTCTGATGCCCAAGTGACAAACTCGCACGGAGAAAAGGTAGTCTGCAGGCAAAAAAGTCTCCCCTTTATTGACCTCAAAACCACATTTCCCAAGATAATTATAGGAAGACAGTTTTTACAAGAGGAAATTAATTTTTCCTCAGAACTTGTAAAATATATAGAAAGGAATACTACAAGTATTTGTTTATTACTTTATAAGGAAGCTATTCCAAAGATCTTGGGACGTCTTTAAAGATAACGTGATAAATCTATTTTGGCTTTTACCCAGTCAAGAACTGTTCTCTTATCCTTATCCTGGGTTTTTCAAAATTCAAAAAAAATTAATTTTTTTTTACCAACCTCATGACGCAAAACAATTGTTCATAGTGTTCATGAGTTTTCGCCTTCAAAAATCTGTCAGCTGAGTAATATGATTTTTTCCAAAAAACAGTTCCAAAATATATTCCCCCTCCCCAAATATATATGGAAATTTTCTCAGAGAAAAGGCAATCAAGTGCTTTTTTAAAGTCTTAAGTCTTTTTCAAAGCAAAACAAAAGCAAACTATATAGAACTGGTTTCCAGTAAAACCTGTGACTACATTTGCACTTTGCCTTATAGAAAAAGATACTTCTATCAAATCAGAAGTAAAAAGTGGAGAGAAAGGAATTTTGTGTGAGGACAATGCTTCAGTGGGCTGCACGAAAGTGGCTCTTTCAGGGATTAAGTATTCAGGCAAGTGGCTTCCCCCGGGCAAGCTGTCTTCATTCACAGACCTTGTTTAGTTGGGTTAATCCCAGTTTGGGCCACCGGATTGGGTCACACAAGGGTTTAGAAAAGGTTAAACTGCCGCCAACCACTCGTCAACCAGCTGAAAGGTTTTCCTGATCTCTCATCACAGACCAAAGAAATTCTTCCTTAAGGCTAAAATGAAAACAGGGCCTCAACAGCCTCCAGGCACCCCTCACTCAAATTGAACTTGAAGGCAATCACAAATCCATCCAATGCATTTATTGACATCTCTATATTTCCTTTAAAAAAAAAAACAACATATAGGAGGTGGCCTTGTTATAAGCTGCATTAAGCCTGCATTGAAGCCAACATATAAAGGCCCTAAATGATACTTTTCCTTTGCCGTCATGAACTGACGGGGAAAGGTGGTGCTGTGACCTGTAGTCCAGGGGCTAGGCCATGGTCGTCCTGAAGTCAAACACGAAGTCCAAATGGGTCATTCTGAGATGGGAAAAACACAGGCAAATCTAGAGCAGGACAAGGCAAAAGAGGCAAGTCAAGTCAGAATGAAGAAACAAGTCATGGGGGAGGGGTTGATGACATACAAGAATGGGAAAGATGGTGGTGAGGGCGCTGTTGGAAGTCAGCTCTGCGGACTGGATGGCAGGGCAGGGCTGGAGGCTCTGGTGCAGTATCTGCCAGCCTGGCTTGTCGCTCATTTTACAAACAAAAGATAATGTCAGAAAGACAAAGAAAGAGAGAGAAGGAAGGAAGGGAGGGAGGGAGGGAGGGAGGAGAAAGAAAGAGAAAAAAAGAAAGAAACCCATTCACTTTATGATTCTGAAATAAATGGAACACAGCTTTCACCCTCTTTTCTATGGAGTGTGAAGAGCATCGAAGAGTGAGCATTTCTCAGGGCTTGGAAGCAACTGCTGTGCACAGGGGTTAACGGTTGCCCAGATGAGGGGCCTGGGGCAAGTGCCAAGAAACACCAACCACAGGAGGGGGTCAGCCCCTCAAAGGACAGGAAGGGAGATACTGGAGAAACCCCGCTTATGTGCCGACCCCCTTCTCCTCATGCCATATTTCATTACAGTCCTGGCACACAAGTCTGGCCAGCAAACAATTTCTTCTCTACAGTTTCCAACCTAATTTGTAGGCAAATCTCTCCTTTCCCTCAACACGAAATCCAATACCTTTCTGTGATGAGAGGGAATTTGTTCCGTTCTACGCACCAATTAGCGGCTGTGATTCCCCATCTTGGTCCCCCTGTTGCTCACTGGAACATCCCAAGAGGGAACCGCCTTCCATTCCAGGATCCCTTTAATAATCCCCATCACTGGAACATCAAGCCAGGGCCGCTGATGGGAGTCAGGGTGGCACCCGGAGTGTGGAGTGAGACACAGTTGAACTCCCCCGTGCAAAGCGCATGCTTCCACACCATGTCCGGTGCCCCCCTACCGCCTGAAATTACATCAAACCGGGATCTGGTCTGCATTAAAAGGGAGGGATCCTTTTGAAGGAAAGGGCCCCTGCACCAGCACTGGATGAGTTAGGGCCACCACCCAGGAGAGCCTCTGAAAACTGGGCCGCCCCCCTCCCACAGCCAAGTTGCCTCCGGGCATGCTCAGCAAACCAACCTCCAAGTCAGGCTCCGCCCAGCTTCCCCCATACTCATTTCTCCACCTGCTTCTTGTGGGAGCCTGCGAAAGGTGCTGAGGGCGCAAAGATCAACAGTCCAGGGGTCCAGAGAAGGGGGGGACCGCTAGAACTGAGCCTCGAGGGATGAAGATGATGGGAGGAGAGTCCAGAGAGAAGGAAGCGCCCCCTGGCAAGGATTGCAACTGGGATAAACATCACAGCCCCTAAGGCGGCCTGCAGGGCTCTGCAAGGTCTGGCTGTCTCCTTCAGATGAGACCCTCTCACCCTGCGGTTCTCCTCCTGTGGCCCACTCTTCCTGCCTGTCTCAGGACCACAGTCTCTCCCTCAGGCAGGTATTCCCAATTTTCCAATGAGGTCAAGTCCCTGCGTTTTGAGAGGTCCTTTGCTTCCTCTCTGTGGCACTTGTCTTTTGTAGTTGTCAGTGGGATTCTTTGAGTCAAGAGTGTTGCTGCCATTTGGCTGTAATTCCACAAGGGCAGGGAGAGTGCTTCTTGGAGCTTATTATTGTATCCCCACCACTAAGCATAGTGCCTGGCATGTAGTAGACTATAAATATTTGCGAGATGAATGCCGGAATGACTGAAAGAATGCATACATAAATGAGTGCAGAAGGCAGGAGACGGTACATCCAGGTCCGGCTGACTGTGGCGTGGCCAGAGGAGAGGGTGTGTGTGGTGGGTAGGGGAGGCCCAGCGAGGAAGCCCAAGGAAGAGGGGTGGCGAAGGAGCTTGGCTACCAGGAGGATGTGAACGTGAACTTGGTGCTGAAAGCTGTGGGGATCTGCTGACAAACCTAACCCACAGAAAACACGCAGTATGCAACGTATTCAGGGCCTTAGGGTATGAGAGACAGAGAGGGAGAGACAGAAATGTGGAAAGGAGGGAGGGAGGGAGAGAGAGATCCCTAACTCTTAACAGGCAGTAAACGCAATTTGCTGTGAATCATACTTATATGTAAGTTTGATTTTTACTCAAAAGAAAAAAAAAAAAACTCCCCAGAAGAATCAGTCATGTTCTGATTAAAGAAAAAACAGCATTTGAACTTGAACAGTTTGAGTTCTCTTACCTGACTTTCTCACCTCATTTATCTTTTTTTCTGTTTCAGTTTGAATAAAATCCTCCATATATGTGCAAGTTACATGGATTGCAGTTTCGTTACCCTACTTGAAGTGGTTTTCAAGTAGGTCTGTTTTGCTTTGCTTATATAAGTCTCGCCATACTGTTCCTGTGCATTTTAATCGTTATTTGACAGGAGATTTTTAGATGTAATTACAAGCAACTAATCACATCAAAAATTCAAATGGAAAGTTCTCTAAACCTGTGGTACATTACAAAAAAAAAAACCCAAAAAAGTAAATCGTAACACTGTGAGAGCTGCTCTAAGTTTTACAAATGAGAATCCAAACTGTATAAAAGGTCCTGAAATATAAACTGTTGAAGAGAGAAGGCCCAAATCTGAAATTAGTCGTTTAAAGCCTTTTAAATATTTACACAGCAATAAAATACAGAGGAGTTTTAGAGGAACTCAGAGGTAACCACAGTAGCAAGTGTAATTGTTGTTTAATTTGCTGATAAATGTAAGAGAGGTTGTGTTTATTTAAGGGCAATTCAGCTGAATACACGGTTTCACAGAAATGTAAGTTTGACATTTAAGAAGACTGTCACTGGGATTGCTTGACGTGTGAAGTTCAAGTACCGTGTTTCTGATAAAGTTTAGTTCCTAAGTTTTAAAATATGTGAAAGAAAGAAGCAAAATAGTTCCAGCTCCTACCTTGTGTCAAGCGTCATACCAAAAGCTTTATGTATTCCAGCTCAGCTTAGTCAGCAGAACACCAGCTGAGGTAGGTGTTCTGTACTCATTTTACATATGCTAAGAACAGAGCTTCAGAAAGTACAGCACTGCCAAGGTCACACACAGCCTCTGAATGGCAGAGCCAAGATTGCCAGTTAAGTTTATTCCTGAGTCCCTTTGTCCTTTCCACTGTCACCCAGAATTTTGAAAAAAAAACAAAAAACAAAGGAAACAAAGACTCAATTCTTTCACCATTTCCTAAATGAAAACGTTCATGTAACTATTTTATCAAGAGCCAGCAAGGACCCACACCCAGGACTTAAGAGTAATTGTGTAAATGACTCTCGTAGGCTTTGGAAACTAACTCCCTAATTCACACAAAACGCCCACTCTCCATGTTTGGTTTTTCTCCTGTATAGCCTTTAATATAATAAGTCCTAGAAGTCTGCGTTTACTTTGTTCTTTGTGTGCAGGCTCTATTCAACAGGTTGCACAAATGAGCACCCAATGACTTGGGTAAGGACAATAACCCAGCTGAACCAGAGTTCACCTCCTGGCCTTCCTTATCCCCCTTCTGACCCCCACCCCAGGCAGACGCAGAAGCCCCTCCTGCTCATGGTCCTCTGGGCATAACGCCTGAGCACTTGTCACATTGCATCTTCTTACTTGCTTGTGTCCTTCCTGTTCTGAGGGCAGGGAAGAGTATTTCAGTTTCATTTTCTAGTTGTTTATTGCTAGTAGATAGAAATACTGTATTATCAATTCTTTATTTTGATCTTGTGTCTTGTAACTTTGCTAAACTCACTTATCCTAATAGTTTTTTTGGAGATTATATTATGTGAATGAAGACAGATTTATTTATGCCTTTCCAATTTCCGTGCCCTACTGCCTTTTGGGGCTACTCTGCACTGGATAGAACCTCTAGCACAGCACTGAATGGAAATGGTGAGAGGAAACACATTCTTGCCTGATTTTCAGTCTTGAAAGAAAAGGGCTCAAATCTCACCAGTGAGTGTAATGTTGGCAGCAGATTTTAATGAATTCCCTTTATCACACTGAAGAAGTTTTATCAAATACTCCTGCTGAATCTACTGAGGTATTCGTATTGTTTTTCTCCTATATTCTATTAATATGGTGGATTACCTTGATTGATTTTAGAGTGTTAAACCAACCTTGCCTTTTAGAGATAAACCTCATTTGGTTAAGATGCATTATCCCTTTGATATATTGCTGATTTCTATTTGGTTATGTCTTGGTCAAGATCTTATGTCTATATTCAAGAGAGAGATTGGTTTCTAGTGTTTTTTTTCTTTTTCTTTTCTTATTGATCCCTACCCCCTAAATATTTTTGGATGACTTGGTATCAGGATGATGCTGGTCTATTAAAAAAAACAAATGGAAATGTTTCCTTACATCCAATTTCTAAAACAGTTTGTATAGCATCGATAGTATTTCATCATTAAGTGTTTTATAGAGTTCACCCATGAATTTACCTACTGTGAAGATTTTTAATTATGAGTTTAATTTTTTTTCCTTTCTTTTATAAATCTTTTATTTTAAATATGTGGGGTACAATTCAGGGTGAGGTATACAAATGTTCATTAAGGTTTAATTGTTTTAATAGATATTGAGCTATTCTAATTTGCCATTTTTTCTTGTGTCAATTTTTGTAAATTGTAATTTGCAAGTAATCTATTTATTCAAGCAGTCAAATTTCTTCCATGCTCTTACTTTGGGTTTAATTTGCACTTCTTTTTCTAGTTACTCAAAGTGGAAGTTTAAATTATTGATTTTAATTTTTTCTACTTTTCTCATATAAGCATTTAAAGCTATAAATTTCCCACTAAATATTGCTTTAGAGTCATATCACAAATTCTGACACACCATGTTTTCACTATCATTCAATAAAAAATATTTTATAAGTTCTGTTGTGATTGCTTCTTTGATTCATGTGTTACTTAGATCTATGTTGTTTGATTTATAAATATATAGAATTTTCCAGTTATCTTCCTGTTTTCTAATTTAATTTCATTGTCATCAGAGAACACATTCTGAATTATTTCATTACTTTAAAATTTACTAGCCAGGCTCGGTGGCTCAGCCTGTAATTCCGCGCCTTTGGGAGGCTGAGGTGAGTGAATTGCCTG
>NW_007113174.1:703060-721126 GCF_000164805.1 Carlito syrichta | reverse complement strand
TTCAAATTAGCCGGGCGTGGTAGCACGCGCCTGTAGTTCCAGCTACTTGGAAGGCTGAGGCGGAAGGATTGCCGGAGCCCAGCAGGTCGAGGCTGCGGTGGCCAGGAGCGGCCACTGCACTCCAGTCTGGGTGACAGAGTAAGACTCAAACTCAAAAAAAAAAAAAAAAATTTACTGAGACTTGCTTTATGGCTGAGCATATTGTCTCCCTGAATGAATGCTCTATGGGCATGTGTTCCATTGTTGTTAGGTATAATGTTCTATAGATGTTAATTATGTTGATGAAGTTGTTCATGTTTTCTATATACTTAAGATTTTGTGTGTTTGTCCTCTTAATCAATTACTGCCAGAGAACTATTGAAATATCTATGGTAATTGTACATTTGCCTATTTTTTCAGTTCTTGCTTTATGTATTTTGAAATTTTGTTATTAGATCATACACATTTAAGATTGTTATATCTTCTTGAAGAATTGTTACTTTTATTACTAAACATCCCCTTTTACCTTCAATAACATTCTCTGTCTTTAAGTCTAATTTGCATGACATTAACATAACCACTTCAGTTTATATATCATTAGTATTTGCATGGCATATCTTCTTTTTCGTTTTACCTTTTTTTTGAGTTGGAGTCTCACTCTTTGTCACCCATGCTGGAGTGCAGTGCCACGCTAACGACCACCACAGCCTCGACCTGCTGGCAATCCCTCCGCCTCAGCCTTCTAAGTAACTGGAACTACAGACACACGCCACCACGTCCGGCTAGTTTTTGTATGTGTGATTTATTGCAGAGATGAGGTCTCACCAAGTTGACCAAGCTGGTCTCAAACCCCCGGGCTCAGGCAATCCTCTTGCCTCAGCCTCCCAAAGTGCTGGGATTACAGGCTGAGCCACCGCACCTGGCCTTCCTTTTACTTTTAACCCACACAGTTTTGTTTTGTTTTGTTTTTTAAGAGTCGGGGTCTCTGTTGCGCAGGTTGGAATGCAGGGGCACAATCATAGCTCTCTTCAGCCTCCAACTCCTAGTCTCAAGTGATCCTCCCAACTCAGCTTCCTGAGTACCTAGGATTACAGGTGTGCATCATCATACCTACCCACTTTTTAATAGAGACCAGGTCTCTCTATGTTGCTCAGGCTAGTCTTGAACTCCCAGCCTCAAGCAATCTTCTTGCCTCAGCCTCCCAAAGTGTTGGGAGCCACTACTCCTGGCCCCAGCTGTGTCTTCATATTATAATTTATATTTTAAAGACAGCATTAAATTGGATCTTGCTTTTTATCAAAAATCACATTAAATACAATTATCAATATAATTGGGTGTAAGTCTATCACCTTATTATTTGTTCTCTACTTTTTTCATATTTTCTTTGTTTCTTTCATTTTCTTTTTACCTGCCTTTTGAATTAATTGAGTAGTTTTAGTATTCTATCTTCTATGTTGATTTCTATACCTATTGGTTTATTTTTTTAGTGGTTGCTCTTGGGTTTACAATATATAGCTTAAACATATCACAGCCTACATTTAAATATTATTATATCATTTTGTCTACAATGTAAGAAGCTTGCAACACTATAATTTCAATTTCCTATCATTGGACTACTGTACATTTTATTTTTACATTTGTGATAAGTGCCAAAATATGTTATTACATTTTGCTACAAACAGCCAATTTTTTTTTAAATAAAAAAATGAAGAAAAAGTTTTATATACCCGCACATTTATCATTGGTAGAATTCTTCAATCCTTTATATAGATCTGAATCATTTTCCTTTAGCTTACAGAACTTTTTAAATGTTTATTTTAATGCCTATCTGCTGGCAATGAATGCACTGTCTTGATATGTTGGTCTGTTTTTTTAATCTTAACTTTGAAAGAGTATTTTCACTGGACATAGAATTATTGGTTGCCAGATTTATTCTTTCAGCACATTAAAGCTTCTGTTCCATTGTCTTCTGGGTTGGATTACTTCTATTGAAAAATCAGAGCAATAAACAAACAGAAACCCAAATAAAAAGTACAATCCCATTCACAAGAGCCACACAAAAAATGAAATACCTTGGTATCTTCCTAACAGAGACATGAAAGACCTTTACAATGAAAACTACAAAACACTGCTCAGAGAAATGAAAAACTATAAAACACTGCTTAGAGAAATCAAAGATGACACAAACCAATGGAAAAATATTCCGTGCTCATGGATTGGAAGAATCAACATTGTTAAGATGTTCACCCAAGGCAATCTACAGATTTAACGAGATACCAATTAAATTACCGCAGCATTCTTTGTAGACCTGGAAATGACAATATAGGAATTCACATGGAAACATAAATGACCACGAATAGCCAAAACAATCCTCAGCAAAAACAAAAAAACAACGAAGTGGGAGGTATCACACTCCCAGACTTTAAACTTTATTATAAAGCTACAATAATCAAAAAGAACCTGGTATTTGGACAAGAACAGGCATATAGACCAATGGAATGGGATGGAGATTCCAGAAGCAAAACCTCAATTTCTCAACCAACTCATCTTCCACAAAGCCTCCACCACCAACCACTGGGGAGAGGAGAACCTATTCAGTAAATGATGCTGGGAAAACTGACTAACCACATGCAGAAGATTAAAACAAGACCCCTACCTATCATCATACACAAAAAATCAATTCTAAGTGGATCAAAAACCTAAACATAAAACCTCGAACTATAAGAACTGTAGAAAATGCAGGAGACACCTTTATGGAAATTGGAACTGGCAACCAATTCCTGATCAAAACCCCAAGTACCCATGCCATAAGAAATAAAATAGACAAGTGGAACCTCATCAAACTGACAAGCTTCAGCAAAGCCAAAGAAACCATCAAGAGACTAGGGAGACAGCCCACAGAATGGGAAAAAATATTTGCCAACTCTATGTCTGACAAAGGCCTAACATCTAGGATCTACAAGGAACTCAAACATGCCAAAAAGAAAAAGACAAACAGCCCCATTACAAAGTGGGCAAAATATATGAATAGACACTTCTCAAAGGAAGACATATAAGCAGCCAACATATACATGAACAAATGCTCAGCCTCACTAGTCATCAAAGAAATGCAAATTAAAACCACACTGAGATACCATCTAACTCCAGTCAGGATGGCCATCATCAATAACTCAAAAAACAACAGATGCTGTAGAGGATGTGGCAAAAAGGGAACACTACACTGTTGATGGGAGTGTAAACTAATATAACTTCTGTGGAAAACAGTGTGGCAACTCCTATAAGATCTAAAAATTGGCCTTACATATGACCCCACTATTCCCCTACTGGGAATATACCTGGAGGAACTCAAATCACTCTATGAAAAAGACACCTACACACATATGTTTATTGCAGCATTGTTCACAATAGCAAAAACACTGAAAAGGGGCTGGATTTTTTAAAATGTGGTACATATACATGATGGAATATTATGGAGCCATAAAGAAGGACAAAATTATGAACTTTGCAGCAACTTGGATGGACTTAGAGTCTATGATACTGAGTGATCTATCAGAGAAACTAAGAACTGAGTATCATATGTTTTCACGCATAAGCGGACCTTGAATGATTATTGTAATACTATAAGAAAAGGATTGGTGGTAGTGGGAAACTGCCAGGAGGGAGGTGGAGAAGCGGAACTGGCAATAGTGGGAATCTGCTGGGGAAGGGGGGCACACCTCATCAACAAGGGTACCTGCATAATGAACATTTGTATACCTAACCCTGAATTGCACTCCACATCTTTAAAATTAAAAAAAAAAAAAAAAAAAAACAGAAGGTTTCTTATCTTTGTTTCCTTTTATGAAATGTGGCTTCTTCACTGGCTACTTTTTAAGATTTCCTCTTTTTTACTGGTTTTCAGCAAATTGATCATGGTATGCCTTGGTATGATTTTTATGTATGGTCTTGGATTTATAGGCATTATAGTTTTCATCAAATTTGGAAATTTTTCATGTACTATTTTTTTAAATATTTTTTTCTCACGACCCTCCACCCCACTCCACCATCAACCTACTTCTGAGACTCAAATTATATGTATTTTATAGTGTCTTTGATATTTTTACACAGGTCATGGAGGCACTTTTAATTTTATTTTCAGACTTCTTTCTCTTTGAGTTCCTGTTTGGGTAGTATCTATTACTATGTCTTCAAGTTCATTTATCTTGTCTTCTGCAGTGTCTAATGTACTGTTAAGCCCATTCCATGTATTTTCTATTTCATATATTGTATTTTTCTCTGGAAGTTCTATTTGATTTTTCTTTTTTTATTGTGTTAGAGTCTCACTCTGTTGCCCATGCTGGAGTGTAATGGCATGCTCACAGCCACCGCAGCCTCGACCTGCTCACTCAGTTGATCCTTTCACCTCAGCCTTCAAGTAGCTGGAACTACAGGTACCGCCTCCAGCTTTTTTAAATTTATTGTAGAGATGAGATCTCGCCAAGTTGCTCAGGCTGGTCTCAAACCCGTGGACTCAGGCAATCCTCTCACCTCAGCCTCCCAAAGTGCTGGAATTATAGGCATGAGTCACTATGTCTGGTCTGATTTTTTTTTAATCTTCCATTTTCTTCTTCATTCTGTTCATATATTTTTTAATTTCTTTTTTGTCATTGCCATTGTTTTTAGTCTGAGTCTCTCTCTGTCCCTCAGGAACTGAGTGCTGTGGCACAATCATGACCTCACTACAGCCTCAACATCTTGGGACTCAGATGACCCTTTCACCTCAGTCTTCTGAGTAGCTAGGACTACGGGTGCATGGTACCATACCAGGTTGTTTTTTTTTTTTAAGACAAGGTCTTGCTATGTTGCCTAGGCTATTCTCAAACTCCTGGGCTCAAGCAACCCTCCTGTCTTGGCCTCCCAAAGTGCTGGGATTATAGGCATGAGCCACTGTGCTTTTAAATCCTTGAGCTTATGTATAATATTTATTTTAAGTCCTGATTATCTGTTATTTCTAGGTCTACTTCTACTGGCTGATTTTTTCTCCTGTTTCTGGAACACAATTTCCCTGTGGAGCCCATTCTGTAAGAGTGGGCCTCCAGTAAGAGTGCGGGGGCAATTTTAGCATTAACTCTTTTGTTTTCCATTACTCAAGGATCACAGTGCCGCACTGATGATTGTCAAGTGTATGAAAACAGTTGTGTAATCTATTTTGCAAAGTTTGCTAATTGTTTGTAGAAGAAGATCAAGCCTGATACCAGTTACTCTGTCACGACTGCAAGTGGAAGTCACAACAGTGTATTTTTAAAAATCTCCTTATCTCAAGCACCCAACAGGCATGATATGAAGGCTCGATGAGCGATTAAATGAATGAATAAGTGAATGAATGAATGGTGACAACCTTAACAGAGCAGGAAAAAAAACATAACTTACTTTCTAATAATGCGTTCAAAACTAACAATTTACAAGCAGAGTATTTCAGTTGTTCCTACCCCACACACAGTTCAATGGAATTGACACCAGGTAATCTACAAATGAATATAGAAGGTTGAAACAAAGAAAACCTAGATTTAGAATTAGTACCCTTCTTCCTGCTCTCCTACCACAGCTGGACGAAGTTGACAATCAGTTTAAGTTTAATGACTTCTCTTGGCCATGATTTAGTGGAACTGGGCCCTATTTTCTGCTTCTTTGTTCTCAGAGGTAGTCTTCAGAGTCAGATTTTAAAACCTCAAAATATTTGATGTAAGGAAATGTGAACCACACCCTATAATTTGGACTCAGCCCTTTTAAAGTATTCTTATAAACTAAACTTTAAGAAACATTCTCTATTCTTATTTGTTAAGAAATACCAAATAGATACGAAGCAGTTCTACAGAATTTCCTTGTCATAGCTTCTATCCCCCTGCTTAATTCAGAGGATATGAAACATCTGTCCAATAAGAGCTAACATTGATCAAAAACTTACTGAGTGCCAAACATCATTCTAAGTGATTCACAGAAGACATATGCTATTATTAGGTATATACTATCAGGTATATATTATTAGGCATATACTATTATTATGCCCACTTAACAGATTAAAAAACCAGAGCTTAAATGTTTAAGAAATTTGTCATTGTTTTTAGTTGATCACTCTTACAGAATGGGCTCCACAGGGAAATTGTGTTCCAGAAACAGGAGAAAAAATCAGCCAGTAGAAGTAGACCTAGAAATAACAGATAATCAGGACTTAAAATAAATATTATACATAAGCTCAAGGATTTAAAAGCACAGTGGCTCATGCCTGCACTCTTAATCAATACACTATGCCTCCTCTCCTTCAAAACTGTTCAGGGGATAGAGTATAAGTCTGAGCACACTTCCTCGCGCATACTTCCAAAGAAGACATATATCATAAGTATCCTAGTTAAATACTAATGACTTAGCATCTTAATGATTTCTCTTTTTAATTTTCAGACATACATAATTTAGTGTTACAACTTAGAAATTTTGTGAATCTTAACCAAAATGAATAAATATATATTCATTTTAATTGTTAATATAAGTTGCAAACAACCACCAGCCCTTAACTGTGGCTAAGCTATCAGTGCAGCACATTTATGAGTGCATCTTTATGAGAACCAGAAAGAAGAAATATCAGCAATTACCCACCTAAGAAGGGGGATTGTTTGTTAGGCTCCGGTGGTGACAGACATAAAAAAAATGATCTCGAATCATAGTGAGGTTCTTCCTAAAATTAACTTAATAATCTCAAAGTAGTCGTGTAGGGGAAATTGAAGAGCCATCTTAGGAATGTGCAAGGGAACTTGACCCCTGTGCCAACAGAGAAACAGTTGACAATCTACATAATAAAAGGAAAAAACCCAGAGATCAAGTAGTCATATTAGACGGAAGACAGGTGTTTGAGTCAAACAGATCTGAATTTATTCCTGGGTTTTTTTTGTTTTGATTTGTTTGTTTGCTTTTCAGTCAGGGTCTCACTCTGTCACCCAGGCTAGAGTGTAGTGGCACCATCACGGCTCACTGAAGCCTCAACCTCCTGGTCTCAGGATTTGCCTCATCCTCCTGAGTAGCTGGGGCTATGGCATGCACCACCACACCCGGCTGGGTTCTTATTTTTGGTAGAGATGAGGTCTCGCTATGTTGCCCAGGTTGGTCTCAAACTCCTGACCTCAAGCAGTACTCTCACCTCAGTCTCCCAAAGCATGAACCACTGAGCCCAGTAGAATTTAAGCCCTTCTGCCACTTTGGTAACGCTGGAAAAGTTTCTTAACAGGAAACTGTGGACAGTAGGAATAATACTCTTTTCATATGGCTACAAAATAATTAAGTGCTATAAAATGAGTAGACTCAGTGCCCGACATATAGCAGGAATTCAGTAAAGAATAATCATTCTCATTATTCTATTATTATATATAGACCTATACATATCATTTCCATCTCATCTCATTCTCATTATTCTATTATTATATATAGACCTATACATATCATTTCCATCTCATCGCCACATAGAATTTTTATTCTTGTCTTATTTCTAAAGTATCTGTCTAAATTATGAGCCCATATAGGACCCAAGGTAGTTTTGTGCATTTTCAGGGGGTAATCAAGCAAAACTAAAATGACAAAAAATACAAAATAATCCTTCCCTCATACAATAGATGGACACTTGTTGCTTCATATGAATTGCCATGAAAAATCTCTCTCAGTAAACAAGCACCCCAGTTGTTGACGTCGATGAAGCCTGGCAGACACATCTGCCAAGAGAGCTTGTTAAGGTCTACAATTATGGCAGGATACACTTCTTAACCCAGAATGGTTACCGTTTATGATGTTTTCATTGATGAAATGATAACCTGTCCCAGATCAGATGTGTCTTCAACTGGGTACCCACTGAGCTAGCTTTCTGTATAATCAGGATGACCATACATCCCAGGATTATTCCAGTTTATGCCTGTTGTTCAAGAATAATTATTAATAGTGCCCTCTTTCACTTTCAAAGAATGTTCCAGTTTGAATAATCAATTACATGGTCACTCTATCTATAATTATCCTTTATCAACTATATTCTGCTACTCAGTTGGTGGCTGTCAGAAAATGCTATTGTGCTGTTGTTACTCAAAGCTGATAAGGATTAAAACCTATATTAATATCTGAATAGTGGGAAACACCATTGGGTAAAGCAAATAATTTTATGTCTGTCAAGCTCATTGTGACTTTGGAGAAAACACACTGCAAGTTAATTAGAAAATGAAAGAGGAAAAAAACAAATGAAAGAGGAAAAATGGCTCTCAACAGTACTGCCAAATAGAATGTTTATAGGATGAGGAGATACAGATGAGATTGTTAATAGTTGCAAAATATTCTTCCTACTACCAATTCTTGGTATCTAATATGGTTCCTGTATGGTAATATTCAAGGGGTGAGGGAGGAAATCGGTGGTGGTGGGTAGAGAAGAAATAGAAATCTAAACAGAGAAGGATAGGAATTTATAGTTAGAAAAGTCATGTTCAGTATAGTATTATATATAATTTTACATTTGGAAGACTTACTGAAATACCCATTATTTTCTTAAATCATGGGAAGTAAAGCCTGACAAAAACCTCTGTTGGCAAGGATACACAGAGATTTGCAAATTGGGGCACGTCTCTCAAGGGTTGGACTATATCAGAACCTTGCGGGAAATAAGAGGCATGAGGCTTTTTGTTTTTAAAATTTTTATTGCAAAATAAATCATACAACTCAAAAGTATGTGAGACCTATAAGAATGTTTTTCAAAAACATAGTAAAACGAACAAAAGATTTGCCTACTAACCTGCTTAAGAAATAAAACAGAGCTTGTGGTCCCTCCTCAATTTCCCAGAGGTAACCTTAATTCTAAAATTTTGCTAATCTTTGCCTTACCGTTTGTCACCTAGATATGTATCCTAAAACAATATGGTGTTACTTGTTGCCTGATTTTGTTTTCTTTCTGTTTTTTGTTTTTTTGAGTCAGAGTCTTACTCTGTTGCCTAGCCTGGAGTGCAGTGCCACACTCACGGCCACCGCAGCCTCCACCCGCTGGGCTTAGGTGATCCTTTCACCTCAGCCTTCCAAGTAACTGGAACTACAGGCGTGCACTACCACGCCCAGCTTATTTTTTGATTTATTGTAGAGACAAGGTCTCATCAAGTTGCCCAGGCTTGTCTCGAACCCCCAGGTTCAGGCATTCATCTCGCCTCAGCCTCCCAAAGTGCTGGAATTACAGGCTGAGTCACCACACCGGGCCTGTTGCCTGGTTTTAAACAAAATCATAATATATACATTCTATGATTTGCTTCTGTTACTCAAATAAATATGTTTCTGAGATTTATTCATGTTAATCTTTGTAGCGTTAGTAAACTTTTGTTGCTGTGTAGTACGCCATAAGATTATACTAAAATTGGGCAAATCTACTGCTGCTGATGGTTATTTGGATGGCTTGGGCTTTTTTCTTATTATGAATAATGCTTCAGTGAGCATTTTTATAAATGTCCATCGAGCAAGAGTTGTTTTAGGGTATGGATCTGGGAATGTAATTTCTGATTATAGGTTGTGTACATGAGCAACTTCACTAAGAAATGCCAAACTCTTGGCTAAAGTGGCTGAGCTGATAGATCTGAAGGATATAGTTATCTGCTGCTACATGTCCTTTCCAAAACCAGTATTTGTAGACTTTTCCTTTTTTTCCTATCTGGTAGATGCAAAATTATATTGTGATTTTAATTTGCATCTCATTGATTACTAATGAGATTAGAATTTTTTCATATTTAGCATATTAATCATTTCTGTGAGATATCATTCATATTTTTGCTCATATGTCTATTGAGATATTGCTTATCAATTTGTAGGAGGTTCTTTATATGTTCTGAATACTAATTCTTTGCCAGCTATATGCATTGGAAATATTTCTCCCACTTTATGACATGATTTTCACCTTATGATATAGTCTTAATTTTAAGGCAATGACATTTACCAAGTATTTTTCTCTTAGACTATGATTATTTAAAAAAGAAATCCTAAACCGGGCTCGGTGGCTCAGCCTGTAATCCCATGCCTTTTGGAGGCTGAGGTGAGTGGATTGCCTGAGCCCGCGGGTTCGAGACCCGCCTGGGCAGCGAGACCGCATCTCTACAATAAATCAAAAAATCAGCCGGGCGTGGTAGCGCATGCCTGTAATTCCGGTTACTTGGAAGCTGAGGCGGAAGGATCGCCGGAGCCCAGCAGGTCGAGGCTGCGGTGGCCGGGAGCGGCCACTGCACTCCAGTCTGGGCGACCGAGTGAGACTCCGACTCAAAAAAAAAAAAAGAAAGAAATCCTTCACTACACTGAAGTCATAAAGACACTCTCCTTTATGAGTTCCTAAAATATTTTCTCTTTCATCTTAAAGTACTTAAATATGACTGAAATTGATTTTTCTGTATGGGTGAAGTATAGATCTAATTTTATTTTTTCAATATGGTTATCCAATCGCTTTAGTATTGAAAAGTCTTTTTTTCTTTTTTAATCCACTGATCTGCAATATTATCTCTATCTTATTTGAGTTTTCTGTTTCTGGGCACATTATTATGACACATTGACCTTATGTTAATTCCATACTTCCTTAAGCTTTACAATTAGACTTGACATCTGGCAGGGCAAATTCTTCAGGAGTGACTGTTTTGCGGCCTTTGCTTTTCCGTGTAAATTTTATTTTTCTTTCTTTATTTTCTCCAGCTTTATTAAAGCATAATTGACAAATAAAAATTGTACATGCTGTTTATAGTTTACAAAGTGATATTTTGATATTGTTTACTTTGTGAAATAATTAGTTCAAGTTAATTAACATATTTATCACTTTACATACTTTTCATTTTTTTGTGTGGTGAGAATATTTAAGATCGACTCTTCTAAAAATTTTCAAGTACACATTATTACTAATTTGTACGTCTTCTTTTGAGAACTGTCTATTGAGGTCCTTTGCCCAGTTTTTAATCAGGTCCTTTTGTTTTCTTACTCTTGAAATTTTTGAGTTCCTTATGGATTTTAGAGCTTCCCTTTTATCAGATAGATGTATGATTTACAATACTTTTTCCCATTCTATAGACTATCTGTTTACTCTACTGATTGTTTCCTTTGCTGCGAAGAACTTTTTAGTTTAATCCCATTTTTCTATGTTTATTTTTATCGCCTTTGCTTTTGGGGTGATATACAAAAAATCGTTGTCCGTATCAATGTCAAGATACTTTTCTCTATGTTTTCTTCTAGTATTTTTACAGTTTCAGATCTTACTTTTAAGTCCTTTTTACTTGATTTTTGTATGTGGTATGAGATAAAGTTCCGATTTCTTTCTTCCACGTGTGGATATCCAGGTTTCCCAGTGCCATTAATTGGAGAGACTATCTTTTCCCCATTGTATATTCTTGGTAACTTTGTTGAAGATCAAGTAACTGTAAACACCTGAATTTGTTTCTGGACTTTCTATTCTGTTCCACTGGTCTATGTGTTTATTTTTATGCCTGTACAATGCTATTTTGATTTCTACAGCTTTATAGTATATTTTGAAATCAGGTCATGTGATGCCTTCAGATTTAGTCTTTTTGCTCAAGATTGCATTGGCTGCTTAGAGTCTCTTGCAGTTTCATAGAAATTTTGGAATTCATTTTTCTATTTCCATAAAAAATACCATTGAAATTTTGATAGGGATTGCATTAAATCTGTAGATCACTTTGAACCATATGTACATTTTAACAATATTGATTCTTTTAATTCATGAACACGGGAAATCTTTTCATTTGTTTATATTTTCTTTAGTTTCTTTCATCAATATTTTATAGTCTTCAGTATATAGATCTTTTGCTTTCTTGATTAAATATGCACCTAATTTTATTATACTACTGTAAATGTGATTGTTTTCCTGATTTATTTTTCGTAGAGCTTGTTGGTATTGTAGAGAAATACTACAGATTTTTGTATGTTGATTTTTCATCCCACAATTTACTGAATTCATTTATTAGTTTTAACTGTTTTTTGGTAGAGTCTTTAGGGGTTTCTATAGATAAGATTTATAAGTGGTGAGAGTGGGCATCCGTGTCTTCTTCCTGCTTTTAGAAGAGAAACTTTTGGCTTTTCACCATTGATTGTAATGTCTGTAGGCTTGTCATATATGGCTTTTATTATTAAGTTGAGGTACATTCCTTCTTATGTTAGGAGTCTCCAGAGAAACAAAAAATAAGAGAGAGAGAGAAAGAGAGGCAGAGATGATAGTAGATAGATGATAGAGAAATGATAGATGATTAGATAGAGAAATAGATAGACAGACAGATAGATGGAAATGTATAGTGGGAATTGGCTCATGCAATTATGGAGGCTGAGAAATCCCACAATATGCCATCTATGAGACAGAGAACCAGGGAAACTGGTGGTGCAATTCAGTCTAGCCCAAAGGCCTGAGAACCAGAGGAATCAATGTTGCAACTTTCAATTCAAGGCCAAAGGCCTCAGAAACTAAACAGGTCATTGGTGTAAGTCCCAGAATCCAAAGGTCCAAGAACCTGGAGCTCTCATGTCCAGTGGCAGGGGAAGACGGATGTCTCCATCCTAGGAAAAAATGAATCTACCCTTCTTCCAGCTTTTTGTTCTGTTCAGGCCCTCAGCACCTATATCGCCTATCAACATTGGTGAGAGCAAATCTCCTCTACTTAGTCTACTGATTCTAATGCTAATTTCTTCCAGAAACATGCTCACAGACATACCCTGATATAATGTTTTACCATCTATCTGGGTATCCTTCAATTCAGAGATACTCAAAATTAGCTCTCACACTTTTATACCTAATTTGTGAGTTTTTATCATGAAAATCTGTTGAATTTTGTCATATGATTTTTTGGTATTTAATGAGATGGTGATATTATTTTTATCCTTCATTCTGTTAATGTGATCTATTTATTGATTTGCTTATTTTTAAATTGATATGTAATATGCATATATATTTATTGGGTACACATAATAGTTTGTTTTGTTTTGTTTTGTTTTTTGAGTTGGAGTCTTGCTCTATCATCCAGGTCAAAGTGCAGTGGCATGCTCACGGCCACCCCAACGTCAACCTGCCGGGTTCCCTCAATCCTTCCGCCTCAGCCTTCCAAGTAGTCGGAACTGCAGCTGCGGGCTACCACACCCAGCTAATTTTTTTTAAGTTTTATTGTAGAGACAAGGTCTCACCAAGTTACCCTGGCTGGTCTCAAATCCGCAGGCTCAGGCAATTCACTCATCTCGGCCTCCCAAAGTGTTGGGATTACAGGCTGAGTCATTGAGCCTGGCCTACATGTAATATTTTGATACATGCATATAATATGTAATGATCTGATTTGTTATGTTTGACGCATCTTTGTACTACAGGATAAATCTACTTGTCCATGATGTATTATCCTTTAAATGTGTTGCTGAACTCAATTTACAAGTGTTTTCTTAGGAATTTTTGCACGTGTGGTCATCAGGAACATTCTCCTGTAATTTTCTTTTCTTTTAAGTGTTCTTGTCTGGCTTTGGAATAAGGGTAATGCTGACCTCATTAAATGAGTATGGAAGTGTACTCTCCACTTAAATTTCTTTTGGAAGAGCTTGGGAAGAATTGGCATTAGTTATTCCTGAGTATTTTATAGGAATCACCAGTGAAGCTACCCATTCCTGGTCTTTTCTTTGTTGTGAGTCATTTTTTTTTTTTAAGTATTGATTCAATAGCTCGTTCTTTAGTCTGTTCAGATTTTCTGTTTCTCCATGATTCAGTTTTGGCAGGTTGTTATGTTTCTAGGACTTTATTCATTTCCTCTAGGTTATCCAGTCTGTTGGCCTATAATTTTTCGCATTAGTCTCCTATGGTCTTTTGTATTTTTTTGGAAGAGGTTGTGCTGTCTCTTTTTTTATTTATAGTTTTATTTGAGTTTTCTCTCTTTTTTTCTTAATCTAGCTAAAGATCTGTAAGTTTTTACTTATTTTTTTCAAAAACCCAATTCTTAGTTTTCTATTTTTCTTCTAGTTTGTATTTTAGGTATTTATGTTCTAATCTTTATTATTTTCTTCCTATGCTGATTTTGGTCTTAGTTTGTTCTTTCTTTTCCAGTTATTCAAGGTATAACATTAGCTTGTTTGTTTGAGATTCTTCTTTTTTGATGTAGGTGTTTATTATAAACCTCCCTCTTAGAACTACTTTTGCTGCATTCCATACATTTTAGTATGTTGTGCTTCTATATTCATTTATCTCAAGATAATTTTTTTATTTTCCTTTTGATTTATTCTTTGCCCCATTGGTTGTTCAGGAGTATTTTGTTTAATTTTCACATACTTGTGAATTTTCTAATTTTCTTCCTGTTATTGCTTTCTAGTTTCAAACTGTTGTGGCTGGAAAAGATACATATTATTTTAATCTTAAATTTGTCAAGATTTGTTTTGTGACTTAACATGTGCTCTATCCTGGATATTATCTCATGTCCATATGAAAAATTGTGTATTTTCCTGTTGTTGGATAGAATGTTCTATATAAGTCTGTTTGGTCCCTTTGGTCTATTGTGTTGTTCAAGTCTACTTTCCCTCATTGATTTTCTATCTGGTTGTGGTATACATTGTTGAAAGTGGGGTATTAAAGTATCTTACTATTATTGTATTACTTGTTCGTTTCTCACTTCAGTTCTATCAGGTTTTTTTACACTTAGTTTCTCTAATGTTGGATAAATATATATTTACAATTGTTATAGCTTCTTGATGAATTGACCCTGTATCCATATATAACAACCTTTTTTACCTCTTGTGACAGTTTTTGACTTAAAGTTTTTTTGCCTAACATAAATATAGTCACCTCTGCTCTCTTTTGTTTATCATTTGCATGAAATATCTTTTTTCCATTCTGTCATTTTTAGGCTATGTATGTATGTAAAGCTAAAGAAAGTATCTTGTAGGCAGCATATAGTTGGGTCTTGTTTTTTTCTATCCATTCTGCCACTCAGTATTTTGATTGGAGAATTTTTTTTAATAAATTTTTTTAATGATATTGTGGGGTACAGTTAAGGGTTAGGTATACAAATATCCATTTATATTTAAAGTAATTATCTGAGGTAAGAACTTACTACAACCATTTTGTTAATTGTTTTGTAGTTACTTTATTCCATTCTTCCTCTCCTGCTGTCTTCCTTAGCAATTTGATGATTTTTTTGTAATGGTATGTTTTGATTCCTTTCTCTTCATCTTCTGTGTATTTACTACAAGTTTACTTTTGTGTGTGTGTATGGTTACCATGAGACTCATGTAAAAAATCTTATAACAGTCTATTTTAAGCTGATAATAGCTTAAATTCCACTACATATAATAAATAAATCCACATTTAAACCTCTCACCCCACATTATGTCATTAATTTACATTTTTATATATTGTGTATTTTTTACCAACTATTGTAGCTATAGTTATTTTTAACACTTTTGTCTTTCAACTTTTCTATAGAGTTAAACTGATTTATGCACCATCATTTGGTATAAATGTATTCTAAATTTGATAACATTCTTACCTTTACAATGACTTATACTTTTATATGTTTTCAAGTTGTTAGCATCCTTTCATTTTAACTTAAAGAATTCTTTTTAATATTCCTTGTAAGGCAAGTTCAGTGGTGATGAACTCTCATAACTTTTGTTTGTCTGGAAGCATCATTATCTCCCCTTCAGTTTTGAAGGACCGACTTGTTGGATATATTCTTGGTTGTACTTTTTATTTTTATTTATTTATTTTGTCTTTCAGCACTGTAGATGTATAATTCCACTTTCTCCTGGGCCTACAAGGTTTCTGCTGAACCAAAACAAATCTGCCGATTGTTTTATGAGGGTTCCTTTTTATGTAATATAAGTTGTTTATTTCTTGCTGCTTTTAAAATATTCTCTTTGATTTTTGAGAATTTGATTCTAATATGTATTGGTAAAGATCACTTTATATTTAATCCATTAGGTTTCTTGGGGTTTCATGGATCTGGATATTCATTTCCCTTTCCAGATTTGGGAAGTATACTATCATTATATTTTCAACTGCCTTTTCCACCTTTTTCTTACTCTGCTCTTTCTGGGACTTCTACAATGTGTGTGTTGGTTGGCTTGATGGTATCTCATAATACCTGCAGGTATTCTTCATTTATCTTTTTTTGTTGTTGTTCTTCTAACTCAGTAATCACAAATGACCTGTCTTTGAGCTCACTGATTCTTTCTTCTTCTTGATTGAGTCTGCTGTGGAATTCCTCTGAAATTTTTCAGTTCATTTATTGTGTTCTATTGTGTTCACTAAAGTGCCAGAATTTCTCTTTGGGTCTTTTTTATGGTTTTTATCTCTTTCTTGAACACTTTATTTTGTTCAAGTATTGTTTTCCTAATTTGGGTTATTTACTGTGTACCCTTGCAGTTCACTGAAGTTTAAGATGATTAATTTAGATTCTTTTTCTGACACTTCATAAATCTCCATTTCTTTTTCTTTCTTTTTTTTTTCCAGTTGAAGTCTCACTCTGTCACCAAGCTAAAGTGAAATAGCACAATTACAGCTCCCTGCAGCCTCCAACTCCTGGAATCAAGTGATCCTCCTATCTCAGCTTCCTGAGAAACTGGGACTACAGGCATGTGCCACCACGGGTGACTAATTTTAAATTTTTTTAGAGATGAGGTCTTGCTATGTTGCTTAGGCTAGTCTCAAACTCCTGAGCTCAAGCAATTCTCTCACTTCAACCTCCCAAAGTACTAGGATTACAGGTGTGAGCCACTGCACTCTGCTCCTCCATTTCTTTCTTTCTTTCTTTATGTTTTTGAGTTGGAGTCTCACTCCATCACCCAGGCTGGAATGCAGTAGCACGTTCACAGCCACCCCAGCGTCAACCTGCTGGGCTCAGGCAATTCTTCCATCTCAGCCTTCCACGTAGCCAGAACTACAGATACGTGCTACCACGTCCAGCTAATTTTTTTTTAATTGTTGAGATGAGATCTCGCCAAGTTACCCAGGCTGTTCTCAAACCCATGGGCTCAGGCAATCCCCTCACCTCGGCCTTCCAAAGTGCTGGGATTACAGGCTTGAGTCACCACACCCAGCCTGCTCCTCCATTTCTTTAGGATTGGTTATTGATTCTTAATTTTGCTACTTTGATAGTGTCATGTTTTCCTGATTATTTATAATCCTTGTGGCCAAGTATTAATGTCTGCATGTTTGAAGAAGTATTTTTATGCATAAGCTTCAGCAGGGAAATCCTTTGCCAGTCACCAGTCCATAGAGTCTGAGTGGGTTATTTGATGAGAGCCACCAGTGGGCTTGCTGCTAATGACAGAGAAGTCAGTGAAATTGAAAATAATTCAATAAAAAATTATTCAATACAGATAATAGAGAGGAAAAAAAAGAAAGGAGAAAATGAACAGAGACTCATCAACAACAAAAGTGTCAACATTCATGGTATCAGGACCCTAGTAAAGAAAAAATACAGTCTGAAATGAATTTGAAAAAAAAAAAGGCCATAAACTTCCCATATATGGCAAAAACATAAACTTATACATTCAAGTTTAGTGAACTCCAAACAGGATAAAGCCAAAGAAATCCATGCCCAGACACATCACAATCAAACTTCAGAAAACTAGAGATAAATAAAATATTGAAAGTAGCCAGGGAAAACAGCACATTACCAACAAAGGAACAAAAATTTAAATTTTCTATCAATCCAGAATTCTATAATCAGCAAAAAAAAAAATCCTTCAGGAATAAAGGTGAACTAAGATATTCTCAGAGAAAAAAAAAACTTTAAAAAATGTGCTGTCAACAGACCTACTCTAGAAAAGTTGCTAAAGGATATTCTTCAGAAATGAATGAGACAACATCTAAAAGAAATTTGAGGCAGCAGGAATGTAGGGAAAACAACAGAGAAGATAAATATCTTGATAAAAATAATAGACCTGTCTTCTCTTGAGTTCTTTAAAATATGTTTGAGAGCTGAAAGCAAAAATTACAGAATTTTTGTATAGATTTTTAAAAATATACTTTTAATAATAGGTGATACTATTTTAGAGCAGTTTTAGGCTGTGTATTTTTTTTTTTTTTTTTTTTTGTTATCA
>NW_007113174.1:680761-703040 GCF_000164805.1 Carlito syrichta | reverse complement strand
TTTTAGTTATCACCCAGGCTGAAGTGCAGTGGCACACTCACGGCCACTGCAACCTCTACCTGCTAGGCTCAGGTGATCCTTCTGCTTTAGCCTTCCAAGTAGCTGGAACTACAGGCATTTGCTATCATGCCTGGCTGATTTTTTGATTTATTGTAGAGACTAGGTCTCACCATGTTGCTCAGACTGGTCTTGAACTTCTGAGCTCAGGTACTTGCTCTTTTTAAAATTAGTTTGGCTAGAGGTTTACTGACTTTATTGATCTTTTCAATAAAGAGTTTTCCTTCATTGATTTTCTCTGTTGATTTCCTGTTTTTGATTTAATTGATTTCTGCTGTGATTTTTTTCTGCTGACTTTAGATTTAATTCACTCTTCTTTTTCAAGTTTCTTAAGGCGGACGCTTAGAGTATTGATTTTAGGTCTTTTTTCTTTTCTAGTATATGTATTCAATGCTATACATTTTCCTCTATAAACAGATTTTGCTGCATTTCACAAATTTCAATTTGTTGTGTTTTCATTTTTATTAGTTCAAAATATTGTTAAAACTTCTCTTGAGATTTATTCTTTGATCTATGTGCTACTTAATAGTGTATTGTTTAATTTCAAAGTATTTTGAGATTTTTTCCAGCTATCTTTCTATTACTGATTTCTAGTTTAATTCCATTGTGATCTGAGAGTAGACATTGTAAGTTTGGTTGTTTTTTTTTTTTGTACATTTGTTAGGGTGTGTTTGATGGCCTAGAATGTGGTCTATCTTGGTAAATGGTCTATATAAGCTTGAGAAGAATGTGTATTCTGTTGTTGTTGTCTGATGAAGTAATTGATCACTGCCAATTACACTCAGTTGGTTAGTGATATTATTAAGTGCAACCATGTCTTTATTGATTTTCTGTCTGCTATATCTTTCCATTTCTGATGGAGAAGTGTTAGAGTCTCCAGTCATAAGGGTGAGTTCACCTATTTCTCCTTAAAGTTATATCAGTTTTGGTCTTACATATTTTGATGTGCATGTTAAAAATTAAGTCTTCTTGAAGAATTGACCCCTTTATTGTCACGCAATACCCCTCTTTATACCTGATAACTTTCCTTTCTCTGAACTCTGCTTTGTCTGAAATTAATATAACCATTCCTACTTTCTTTTGATTCATTTTATCATGGTATATCTTTATCTCTTTACTTTTAACCTGCATATATCTTTATAGTGAAAGATTTCTTTTTGACAACATATAGTTGGGTCTTTTCAAATTCACTCTGACAATCTCTCTCTCTCTCTCTCTCTCTCTCGAGTCAGGGTCTCACTCTGCCACCCAGGCTGCAGTGCAGTAGCATGGTCACAATGATCATGGCTCGCAGCAGGCTCAACCTACTAGGCTCAGGCAATCTGTCCACTTCAGCATCCCGAGTAGCTGGGACTACAGACTCATGCCACCACACCTGGCTAATTATTTTTATTTTTTGTAGAGACAAGATTTTACAGCGTTGCCCAGGCTGGTCTTGAACTCCTGCAAAGTGCTCAGATTACAGGTGTGAGCCACAGCACCCAGTTCAATCTTTTAAATTGCTGTTTAGTTTTATACCATTGATTTTTAATGTAATTACTGATATAATTAATGTCTACCATATTTGTTACTGTTTTCTATCTCTTGCCCCTTTTTTTCTATTTTTGTCTTCCACTCTTTTTCTTTCTTTTGCAGTTTTAACTGAGCATTGATATGATTCTATTTTGTCTCTTTTATTAGCATATCAGTTATACATTTTTTACTGCTTTAGTGATCGCCTCAGTGTTTGCAAAACACGTTGACAAATGATCTGAGTCCACTTTCAAATAATACTCTACTGCTTCATTGTTAAGTACCTTGTAATAACAAAATAATCCTAATTTCTCCCTCCTGCCTTTTACATCATTCCATTAAATAAGTGCATTTTGGTTATACATAAGAGCCTATATATCTATATTGAAATACATTGTTATTATTATTTTGAAGAAACCGATATCTGTTAGAACAATTAAAAATAAGAAAAAGAAATTTTATGTTGCCTTCATGTATTCTTTCAGTGATGTTCTTCCTTTTTTCTTAAATGTAGATTCACATTTCTGATGTATATTCTTTTTCTTCTCTCTGAAGAACTTCCTCTAACATTTCTTGCAAGGCAAGTACCACTGACAATAAATGCCCTCACTTTTATTTGTCTGAGAAAGTCTTTATATCCCCATCACTTTTGAAGGATCTTTTTGCACAGTTCAGAGTCCTAGGTCGATGAGCTTTTTCTCTCAACACTTTAAATATTTCACTATACTTTCTTCTTGTTTGCTTGGTTTCTGAGAAGTGGATATGATTATATGTTTGCTCCTCTGTAAGTAAGTTCTTTTTCCTCTGTTTTCTTCCAGGTTTTTCTTTATCTTTGATTTTCTGCAGTTATAAACTGATATATCTATGTGTGGATTTTTGGGATTTACTACCTTCAATGTTCTCTGATTTTCCTGGATCTGTGACTTGGTGATGATGTTAATTTGAAGAAATTCTCAGTCAGGAAGAGAGGATTAAGATGGCTGACATGAGACAGCTAGAATGAGTTTTTCCTACAAAGTAAGCCAAGATAGAGAGTGTTCTCAACACCCAGAGAGGAACAGATCCAGCACCGTGCCCCACAAGTCTCCAAAGGAGTGATAATAACCACGAACAAAGAAGAAAAAAGCGAAAAAAACCACTGACTTGGACTAGAACTGGCCAGATGCTTTCCTGCACCACCATAGTCCACCACAGCTACCAGAGCTTCCAGATACAATGGGGAAGATAAGTGACAGGAATTCGGGAGTTCTGTGCTCCCGTCATGAACTTGTAGGATTCCCTGAGCCTTTTGGGTCATTTTTCTCATCAGTACATGGAGCATTCTCCAAAATAGATCATATGATAAGCCACAGATCAAGTATCAATAATTTTTTTTAAATGAAATCATATCAAGTACCATCTCAGACCACAGTGGAATAAAACTAGAAATTAACTCCAAAAGGAACTCATGGAACCAAACTAAGACATGGAAATTAAATAATTTGCTCTTGAATGATCCTTGGATCAGCAATGAAATTAAGATGGAAATTTAAAAATTTCTTAAAATGAATGACAATGAAATAAGTTATCAAAACCTCTGGGACACTGCCAAAGCTGTGCTCAGAGGAAAATTTATATACTGAAGGCCTACATTAATAAGACTGAAAGCTCACCTATCAACAACCTAACATCGCACCTCAAGGAATTAAAAAAACACAAACTAACCAAACCTAAAGCTAGCAGAAGAAAAGAAATAATGAAAATCAGAGCAAAACAAAATGAAATTGAAATGTTTTTAAAATACAAAGGATCAATGAAAAAAATTGGTTCTTTGAAAAGATAGTTAAAATTTTAAACCACTAGCCAGACTAATTATGAAATTAAGAGGAAAGACCCAAATTAACTCAATCAGAAAAGAATAATGAGACATTAAAATTGATACAATGAAAATTCAAAAGATCATCTGAGACTATCATGAACACCTTTATGCAAACAACTAGACAATCTAGAGAAAATGAATAAATTCTTGAAAACATTCAACCCACAACCATGAATCAGGAAAAAACAGAAACCCTGAACAGACCAATAATGAGTAGCGAGATAGAAGCTGTAATTGGAAGTCTCTCCACAACAACAAAAGTCCTGGACCTGATGGATTCACAGCTGACCTACAAAGAACTGGCACCAAATTGACTGAAGTTGTTCCACAAGACTGAAGAGGAGGGAATCCTCCCTAACTCATTCCACGAGACCAGGATCATTCTGACACCAAAGCCAGGAAAAGACACACAAAAATAAATGAAACTACAGACCAATATCCCTTATGAACACAGACACAAAAATCCTCAACAAAATGTTAGCAACCAAATCTCACAGCACATTAAAACAAAACCCAAAACCCACCACGACCAAGCAGGTTTTATCCCAGGGATGCAAGGGTGGTTCAACATCTGCAAGTCAATAAATGTGACCCACTACATAAGCAGAATTTGAAATAAAAAAACCATATCATCGTTTCAAGAGACACAGAAAAGCATTTGATAAAATCCAGCATCCCTTCACGATAAAACCCATAGCAAAATAGGCATAGAGGGAACATTCCACAAAATGATAAAAGCTATACATGACGAATCCACAGCCAATGTCATCCTGAATGGAGAAAAGTTGAACATATTCACCCTCAGAACTAGAACAAGGCAAGGTGGTCACTTTCACCACTACTATTCCACATAGTACTAGAAATCTTAGAACAATTAGGCAAGAAAAAAGGAATAAAGGGTATCCAGACTGGAAAAGAAGAATTCAAACTATCTCTGTAAGCTGATGATATGATTTTATACCTGGAGAATCCTAAAGACCTCTCCAAATGACTCCTGGACTTGATAAATGACTTTGGTAAAGTTTCAGGATACAAAATCAACATACACGAATCAATAGCACCGCTATACATCAATAGCGACCAAGCTGAGAACCAAATCAATAGCTCAATTCCATTTACAATAACAGCCAAAAAGCTAAAATACCAGGAATATATTTAACCAAGAAGGTGAAAGATCTCTACAAGAAGAACTACAAAACTCTTATGAAAGAAATTGCAGAGGACACAAATGGAGAAACATCTCATGTTCATGAATTGGAAGAATCAACATTATTTCAATGATCATATTACCTAAAGTAATCTACAGATTCAATGCAATCCTTATAAAACCACCAAAGTCATTTTTCACAGAATTAGAAAAAACAATCCTAAAATTCATATGGAACCAAAAAAGAGCCAAAATAACCCAAACAATCCTAAACAAAAAGAACAAAGCCAGAGGCATCACATTATCTGACCTCAAATTATATTACAAGGCTATAGTAACCAAAACAACATGCTACTGGTACAAGAGCAGACACATGGACCAATGGAACAGAATAGAGAATCTGGAAATAAACCCCAATACCTACAACAAAGTAATCTTTGAAAAAGCAAACAAAAACATACACTGGGAAAAGGTCATCCTATTCAACAAATGGTTCAGGGAAAATTAGCTGCATGCAGAAAAATAAAACTTGATCCCTATCTCTCCCCCTATACAAAAATTAACTCAAGATGGATTAATGACTTACATGTCACACCTGACATTTAAATCCTAGAAGAAAACCATAAAAATCCTAGAAGAAAACCTAGTAAACACTCTGATGGACATTGGACTATGCAAAGAATTTATGGCTAAAATCCCAAAAGCAAATGCATTCAAAACAAAAATAAATGGGACTTAATTAAACTAAAAAGCAAAATAAATAATCAGCAAAGCAAATGGGCAACTTACACAATGGGAGAAGATGTTTGCAAACTATACAACTGATAAAGGACTAATATCCAGAATATATAAATAAGTCAAACAAATCAACAAGAAAAAAGTGAATAATCCCATTTTAAAAATGGGCAAATGATATAAATAGACATTTCTCTCAAAAGAAGGTATATAAATGGCCAACAAACATATGAAAAAAATACTCAACATCACTCCTAATCAGGGACATGCAAATTAAAACCACAATGAGATACCATCTCCTACTAGTCAGAATGGCCATTAGTAAAAAAAAAAAATCAAAAAACAATAGATTCTGGCATGGATATGGAGAAAAGAGAATGCTTATACATTGCTGGTGGGAATATAAATTAGTATAGCCTCTATAGAAAGTGGTAGGGAGTTTTTTCAAAGAACTAAAAGTAGATCTACCATTTGATCCAGCAATCCCACTATTAGGTATCGACCCTAAGGAACAGAGACCTTCATATAAAAAAGACACCTCCACCCACATGTTCATCACAGCACAATTCACCATTGCAAAGATGTGGAATCAACCTAAATGCCCATCAACCAATCAGTGGATAATGAAAATGTGGTATATATGCACCATGGACTACTTTACAGCCATAAAAAGGAATGAAATCATGTCCTTTCAGCAACATGGATGGAGCTGGAGATCATCATCTTAAGTAAACTGACTCAGAAACAGAAAACCAAACACTGCATATTCTCACTCACATGTGGGAGCTAAACGGTCACAAATAGGGAAATAGGAGACACTGGGGACACCACAAGGCGGAGAGGGATGAGGGTTCAGAAACCACCTACAGGACACAATGTTTACTATCTGTGGAATGGGCCACCTGAGATCCAATCCCCACCACTGCAAGATGTCTGTGTAACAAATATGCATGTGTGCACCCTGAATCTAAAATTAAAAAAAAATTCTCAGTTGATATTGCTTCACATATTCCTTTTCTCTTTCATGCTTCCATGTTTTTGTTCTTTCTTCCCCTTCTTGTATTACCATAATGTGTAAGTTACACTTTTATAGCAGGTTCATATTTCTTTGTTTTTTCTGTCTGAAATGCTTCCACTGACATATCCTCAAGCTTAGAGACTCTTTCCTCAGCCACACCCGGTCTACTCATAAGCCCATCAAGGGCATCTTCACTTCTTTTATGTTTTGATCTCTGGGATTTCTTTTTAATTCTTAGAATCCTCATCACTTTGCTTACATTGTGCATCTGTTCTTGCATGCTGTCTACTTTATCCGCTAAAATAGATTATCCATATATTAATCATAGTTGTTTTAAATTCCCATCCAGGCTATATCTGAGTCTGGTTCTGATGCTTGCCATGTCTCCTCAAACTGTACTTTGCCTTTTCGTATGCCTGGCAATTTTTTTCTTAGTAGATGTACTAGGTAGAAAGAACTGTGGTAAATAGACGTTTAGTCGTATGGTGGCAAGGTTGGGGGGTGGTGCAGGAAGCATTCAATCAGGTCTCAGTGTTGTAGCGAGCCTGTTCCTCTGAACTATGAATACAAGTGCTTCTCAGTTCCCACTTCTTTGGTGGAAGAGGATGGATTGTGTGGACTGAGGCTGGGTATTTCTCTTCTTCCAGTTTGGTTGGGCTCCAACAAAACCTCAATGACTTAGGCTCTAGAAAATAGTTTATCTTGGGGGCAGGCCTTGTTAAGAGTAGGAAGCCCTGGCATATTTCAAAATGGTTCCATTTCCCCTCCCACTATTGGAAGCATGAAAAGATTTTTCTCCAATACGCACTTGAGAACCTGGTCAAGCTCCTGAAGGTGAAATTCACAAAAGTGTTGGGCTCTCTTCGGACTGTGTCCCCAGACTCTCCACTCTGAGCCTACAGGAGTCAGTCAATTGTATTTCACATTTCCCACCACCACCCCTCGTACTAAGCCAAGGAGGTTGCTGCCCAGCGGTTTCTGCTGCAGTGACTTGTGATTCTCCATAGTCACCTGTTTCTCCAAACTACAGGCAATCACTTGCTCTGTGGCCTCACTTCACTGGCAGATAAGGAGAGTTGTCAAGTTTTTCAGTTTGCTCTGCTTTTCCCTGATTAGAATGGAGTGGCATTTTCCGAGCTCCTTACATCTGGGACCAGAAAATAGAAGTGCAGATGACAGATGGAATTTTTCATATGTGTGTAGATGTAACATACAAGAAACTATATAAGGGGGGGACCCCCAAAACACTCGGTATTATCTTTTGGAGGGTGAGCAGGTAAGTGTTATAGGAACCCATTGGCATCAGCATGCCAGCTAGCGTTGTTGTAAGAGGCTGCGTTCATCTTAAGTGATCTTTTTTAAGTTTCTTTC
This sequence comes from Carlito syrichta, assembly GCF_000164805.1. Taxonomy (NCBI): domain Eukaryota; kingdom Metazoa; phylum Chordata; class Mammalia; order Primates; family Tarsiidae; genus Carlito; species Carlito syrichta. The sequence goes on along the minus strand of NW_007113174.1, from coordinate 695,342 downwards.
AACACATTTGCCCATTTCATGATGGGTCATTGACGAGCACACCTGCCTACCCAACACTGAGTGCTCAGCAGTTTTTGAAGAAAAATGGCATGACCCCTGTGCCCCACCCTCCATAATCCTAATCGTGTCCTGAGTGAGATTTTTTTTTGTTTCCCTGGGGGAAAAATAGTCCTAAAAGGGAAAGGTGAAACAAAACATCAGAATAACTAAAAGGCATCAAAATCAACGAGTTCAAAAATTGTTTTGAGTAGTGGAAAAAGTGTTTTGCTAGGTGGATTGCATCAAACCAAGAGCACTTCAAAAGTGACTGAAGTTTAAACTTGCGTGAGTAAATACACCATTTTAAATAAATAAATTGGTTTTGGTGGTTCCCCTTGTACCATAAACAGGGTAATGGGAGTGTCGAGGTGGATATCAGTAGGATTCACTTGTAAAGTCATGTGTCCCTATTGGATTTTTTGTGGCAAGGTTAACTTCTGATAAAATGTCTTTTATGGTTATAGAATTATTCAAATTTTCTATTTCTTTTTTATTCTATTTCAAACTACATTTAAGAATAATTTAACAATTTCATTGAAGTTTTTGAATTTGTTGACATAAAGTTGTTTCTACATCGAGTTTTGCAGAATCTATTGATGTGAAAGTTGGCTTTGGCAAGGGCTGACCTCTCAGGATTTCTGCTTTCATGCTTTTCATGACTGTTCAGCATATCATAAAAAGGCATATTTATTGTATTTTCGCAGCATTTTAGCTGTGTCAACCAGCAGAGTTTGTCGTGGAATATATGCTGCCAGAAATAGGGTATATGTGTTTTCTTTCTTAAATTAGGATATAAGTCTTCAAAGCCTTAGAAACACTTTATATTAATGTATCTTCAGCTGGACCAATGATTGAGGTCCAAGCCTTGGTGTTATTCCTGGTGAGGTCTTCTCTGGAATATAATGAACCTTGGATTGGAGATGAGAAGCCTTGGCTTCTTGTCCAACTCACTTATTTTTTAAATTGCTGGGCTACCTTGAGGGAATACTAACCTCTGAACCTACACTTTTTCGTCTGTGAAATGGGCTATTAATATTTTTTCTGCCTATATTACCAACATATTGAGGTGGTTACAAGGATCAAAAAACACCCATTTCAGTGATTGAGGTTTTTGTCATTCAATAAAAGGGATTTTCCCGTGTGGCGCTACACTAAGTGGGGTATATATAAGTCATGTTTCCACTCTCAATCCTCCCCTCCCAGCCTGTTAACTCCTGACCAAGGAATTCCTATAAACAGTCAGTTTGAGAACCCCTGTGCTACATTATCTACTTTCCATGACAGTATGTAGAAGTGAGAATTTACATTTTTTTGTTTCATAGCTGAGTATTTATTTTTATTTGTTTTATTTTAAAGATGTGGGGTACAATTCAGGATTGGGTATATAAGTGGTCATCGTACAGGTAAAGTTTGGGCCTCCCTTGGTCCCCACTCTGTCTGGTTTGAAATCAGGTACATATTTTGAATTGATAAGATAGAGAGCGCTATAGAAAGCCATGGTCAGGGGGAATTCACAATTGCTCTTCCAAACACTAAGGAACAATAACAGTCTTACCGTTTAGGATTCTTTCAAGCATTTTAACCCCTTTCTTTTGATCTCTAGAACAAACTGATGAATATGGCGGAATAGGTATTACCACCCCCACTTTGCAGATGAAAACACGAGGTCTTAGAGGTGCTCAACTGGGTCTCCTAAGCTTTCTTTCCTAAGTTCCTAAGTTTCCTATGTGAAGTATTTGTCATCTTATGTTGTAATTGTCCATTCTCTTGTCTGCTCCCCCCTTGGACTGCAATTCCTGGAGGACAAGTTTGTTTGATTGTTCTTTGGAGCCACAGTGCTTAGCACAATGCCTGAAAACAATTTAATTTCATTTCTGAATGAATAAACGGGTGAATAAACAGGTCTCCTTTCTATGCATATGAAAATAAGGTAGAGTGGTGAAGTGACATCTAGATCAGAACGTACATTTTCAGGAAGACCAGGTGTAGAACTAAGCCACTGACCCCTAGTCACAAGGTCTTTCTTCTGTATCGTACTGTCGGAAGTGGACTTTGAGGGGCTAACTAAAAATAGGTTGAAGCTTGGAAAAACATCCAGAGGTGATAGGGGAATAATCAGGGAAACGAGATTCCTAGCAGGTGAGCCTTGATAGAATGAAAAGATAAGACTACATGACACAAGATAAGGGAGTGATGACATGAGCCAATGCCACTGTAGGGATCAATAATATACATGTAAATGATGTGAGAGATTTAAATTAAGGATAAAGACAACCAGGCATCAGAGGAGGTGATGAAATTGGAGGGCAGCCTGGGAAAAGTACATCACTATTCCTGAAATGGAAAGGGAGGACCAGATCCAGATGGCACTGGTCTTAGAAGTAGGGAATGTGAAATGTGTGTGTGTGCGTGCATGTGTTTTATGATTTGTTATTGACATTTTGGGGAGAAGTTTAAAATAAATCCCAACTGTCATTCTCTGTCCATCTCCTATGTGATTAAAGTCTGGGGAATGTTTAATGTTTTCTTACAGAATGACTTGTTGATTGCTTTCTAAAAAAATTTTGTGAGCTGCTGAGTGTGAAAGATGAATATTACACCCCATCCCTTTCCCCAAGGAATGAGTAACTACGTAATTTTTATCCCAAAAGATTTAGTGAAATAAAAGTTTCAGTATCCTCACTTATGACTAGAGAGCTAAACGGATTTCCTAATTTTCATCCTCAAATAAATAAGACAACAATTCACGTAAGTACAGAAAGATAACACTAAAGGATTCAATGACTATTCCAGACCAACATTTCACAAAGTGGCAAATGGTTTGAGTCTGGGATTAATTAGTACTCTATAAAAAGATAAAGTTTCTTTTTTGTTTGTTTGTTTACATAAAAGGATTTCATTCCAACCGTTCCTTATATTCAGATGATCTTAATGTTCCTTCGGGAAGCCTGGCACATGGGAATAAGAGTTTACAGGTGACACCGTGAACTTCTCTTTCTGGAACTGGTACCAGATGGAATAAACATAATTACTGTGGCCAGTTAAACTGAATTTAGTCAAATTAACAGCACTTTAAACCTCTTCACTCTCACCAGTCTGATGATCCTGGAGTCTATGAAGGGGCTGGGACCCTCTTGAATTTGACAGCCTGCCATGTGTTTTTTTAATCTAAAATAGACCCTTTAGCCAGTTGGGTTGGAAGAGTGACTTAATCCCTTTTAGGACAACTTGTGGAGATGGCTAAAAAATAAGGGCTAGTAGAATTGTCCCTGAATGTATAAGGTGAAACACCTCTTCAGAAAATCAAGGACACTGAACAAGAGAATTGCTGCTTTTCTAGTCCATAAAGGTTTGCTAATATCTCTCAGGGAATATTGATTACTAACAATTAAAAGTGAAAATGTACTTAAAGTTAGATAACTTAAAGCTAGAACAAGGTTCATATTGGCATACTTGAGGAGACCTAGAATACACTTAGAGGAATTTTGAATGACTCCTTTCTGCCGTTGCTTGAATGCTTGTCCTCTCCAAGGGTCATCTTGAGATTTAATTGTCACTGTAACAGTATTAAGAGGTGGGACTGTTAAGAGTTGATTCGGCCACAAAGACACCGCCCTCATGAATAGATTCATGCTGTTATCTTGAGAGTGGGTTCATTATAAAAGGGTGAATTTGCCCCTTTCCCCTTTCTCTCCTGCCCTCTCTTGGCCCTTCTGTTCTTCTGCTGTTCGAGAAACAGCATTCCTTCCTGCCTCTGGAGGATGCATGGCTTCATCTTGGAAGTGGAGACTGGAACCTTACAAGACACCAAACCTGCTGGCACCTTGATCCTGTGATCTCAGTATCCAGAACTGTGAGAAACAGATTTCTGCTCTTTACAAATTACCCGGTCTGTGGTATTGTGACAGCAGGTAGAATGGACCAAGGCACTTACAAAATTGCCCTTTCCACTCCCAACACTCACCCTCCTCCTGTCTTATACATATTTTGTAGTTATTTCAAAGATGGAGAAATTAAAAAACAAACTGTTGAGTTTCTGTTTTAAAAAAATCTTAGAGTCAGTGGGTACATGAGCAGGTTTGTTTTGTGATGGTGAGGTTTGGGCTACTATTGAGCCCGTCACCCAGGTGGTGAGCATGGTATCCAGTGGGTGGTTTTTCAACTCTATCTCCCCCTGGGGAATTCCAAGAAACTGCTTTTCCCATTCTTATGCCTGTGTATACCCAATGTTTAGCTTCCACTTTTAAATGAGAACATGGGTTATTCAATTTTCTGTGTTAATTCACTTAGAATAATGGCCTCCAGCTGCAGTCTTGTTGCTTCAAAGTATATGATTTCATTCTTTTTTATAGCTGTGTAGTGTTCCATGCGGCATCTATACCTTTTCTTTATCCAATCCACCACTGATGGGCACCTATGTTTTATAATTTCTCTCTCTCTTTCTCACCATAAGAAATTTACTGTGATGCTAATTGGGCTTAAACTTCAGGGTACCTTCCTAGTCCAGGTCCCTGGTTATATTTTTTGTACAATTTGAAAAAGATATTTTAATTCTGGTTGGTGAAGACATCTGTTTATTTTGCTTGTCTTCTCCTTGTAGCAGACACTGGAGTGGCAGTGGCCTTAGGGATCTGGCTAAGGGGAAGTTGAGTCGGGAGAAATTTAATTTGGGTTAGTGGAATATGCTTATGTGGCTTGTAGTCAACTCTGAATATGGTTAAATTATTGGTAGCTGTTCTGCTGGAGGAATGGGTTCCAGGAATTCCACTCCACTTACTGCTCTCTTTTACTCAGTGTCATGAGGTGTGGCGCAAAGGGCCGTATCACTAGATAAGCATGATCTGTGGTGCCCGGCACCAGGCATATAAGTGTGTTGGAGATACAACATGGTTTGAAACCCATGAAATCTGATGTTCTGAACAGCAGGCATGCAAAAGTATAAGCAGAAGATTCCAGTTTCATGGACATTAAGTCAAAGCAGAAGTCCTTGCCTATCCAGAAAATATTTGGTACTTCAGAGTAGACAATTATAAACTCATCATATAATAACTTTCCCCCACATATGCGTATATAAAATCAATAAAAATTATTTTATCTATAAGCAAATTATAGCAAAAATGTTTTCAAATCTTACTTAATGAAAAAATTCATTAAGATGAGATTATAAATTTCAAACAGGGGTGATAGACTCCTGGATTGTTTAATAATCCAGCTGATGAAGAAGAATAAATCACATGAACACATTCAAAAAAATATTTAAATATCTTGTTGATTTGGCATAAAATACTGTTGGTAATGGAGATAATTTCATGAGGATTTTGATGGCAAACTGCTAATAAGAGTTGTCAATTTCATAGTTTTTAAAATGTATCATCAATGCACAAGAAAAGTTTAAATGTCTCGAAATCTTAGTGCAGGTATGAAAGAAGCTTAATAGAGGTTTTCCTAAATATGACAACAATCCTAAAAACTTACATGACATTACAAATAACAAGCTGCAAAGCCAAAATAAACTGTTGCAAACTATTAGTAATTTTTAAAAAGTTTGCTCAACCAAGCCAGAAAAAATATTGAATTGTCTTTTAATTCACTCTATACAAAATGAAATTACAGGCCGGGCTTGGCAGCTCAGCCTGTAATCCCGTGCCTTGGGAGGCTGAGGTGAGTGGATTGCCTGAGCCCGGGGGTTCGAGACCCTCCCGGGCAACTTGGCGAGACCTCATCTCTCGATAATAAATCAAAAAATCAGTCGGGCATGGTAGCGCATGCCTGTAATTCTGTCTACCTGGAAGGCTGAGGTGGAAGGATCGCCGGAGCCCGGCAGGTTGAGGCTGCGATGGCCGGGAGCGGCCACTGCACTCTAGTCTGGGCGACAAAGTAAGACTCCAACTCAAAAAAAAAAAATTACAAATTGCTGATAATTAAAGAATAGTTGATAATTAAAGGGGTGGACAAAAAATGTACAGCCAAAAATGTGTAAGTATTAAAAAGGTATATCAAGCAGTTAGTGTAAATATGTTATTTTTATGAATTGTACAATATCTATGGTAATTGTCAGCTTTCTACAACTGTGTAATGTGTTGTTATTCTTTCCTTATTTTAAATAAATATCCACTTTTGTACCTAATGTTATACTAAAATTTCGTATTTTTTCTTTAAAATTCAAATCCAGTATTTAAATCAATGTTACCCAAGAACTCATTAAAAAATCACGTAGTACTAAATTTTTAAGAATCAGATAGCTCTTTAGTCGCATTTAACAATTATAGTAGGATAGTCACATCATCCTCTTCTCTAGCATAATCCATAAAACTAAAATAGAAAGGTTAGATCATAGCCAATATTCAAGACCATTGGTTTCTCCATTTCTCTGACTTGTTGACTTCTTTTAGGTTAGTTGATATGCTGATACCCAAAAATATTTACCAAGCAGTGAAAAGAATCCAAGAACAGTTGTGTCCAAGGAGCTTGCAAATCTATCCTACCAGGAAAGGAAAACATGACTTCTGAAATATACTAAGTAAGAGATGAGTATGTAAAGAGAGCCACAGAGTTCTCCAGGAATGCCAAAGAGGGAAAGACAACTTGCCAACAAAGGTGATCGGGAACATCTCAAGAGGTTACAGAACTGATTTATTCATCCCCCATCCCATTCCAGAAATGATTTAATGTCATTTTGCATAGAGTGAATTAACAGATAAACCTATTAATGCAACAAGAGAGAAAGTTGGAGCAAAATAAAAAGACAAAGAGACCATAATAAGGAGCCAGAAAACAGGGCTACAAGTATCCCATAGTGCCTTCTCCATTTGTCCCAAGAAAACCTTGAACGTGGCTCTTGGTGTCCAGGTGAGCCTTGAAGTGAAGGTAGGGGTCTGGGTTGAATAGCAATGAAACAACTGCAAAACTGAGAATTAGGGGGTTTGTGATGTTTTCCCCACAGCAGCCACCCTTTCTCTGGCCCAGACATTAAGCACTGGAGGATGGGGTTATTCTAACAGGCACTGTACCCCGATTAGGCCAGGGCAGTCACGCTGTATTGTAAGTTATACCTTGAAAGTCCAAATCAACAAAACACATGTGACATTCACATGGCTTCCATATTTTAGCTGCTATGGTAGAAAAACACCCCCGGCTAGTGGCTGTGAGAGTGCAGCACCCAACACAGCCCACACAGCCTTCCCTGGGTCCTTCAGAGCCCCCTCCAATGCTGTTTTTGTGTTTAACTGGCATATTTGCTTTTCACATCAGAAGATGTTAAGTACATCCAAAGAAAACTAAAATTTCAATACAATTTTATTCTTATATTACTGCTATAAGTGATCAAAAGCATGTTATTTTGAGGACAATATATTATACTCTGAAACTTTAGCATTCCTAGAGCACAAGTTCTATATACATCTTTCTCTAAAACTATACCCAACGCTACACAACAAGAATGCCTGACTATTGTAGGTATCGTTAACACTAACATCCCGACTGATGCACACAGTGATGGGATCCATCCTCAAGTTACAGGCGCAACACACACCCATTAAAGGATATTCTGAAAACACAAATAAGCAAAAGGAAGAAAACAAAAGATCCTAATGTGCTCCCAAAGCTGAATGCCACCAGTCTGCATCGCTCCTCCATCGGCTCACCCCGACTCTTGTGGGCACACCCTCTCCCTGAACAGAGGCCCACGGAGACACCTGTAGGCACACAGAAAGGACACTGGTACTGTGGCAGATGATCGCTGCCAACCTGTATTTAGAGAACGCTTTTCAAGGGGCTTCAGCACACCTTCCTTATAATTGGATCCTCTTGCTCATCTTTACCTACATTTTTATGAAACTGGAAATTGTGCACATTGCAACAGGGATTACCGGCTAGTCAGGTTTTTTTCTTTTCTTTTTTAAATACAGAGGTTACTTGCATTACTCAGTTTTAGTCCATAGAATAATTTTTTAAAATTAATGAAATTAATTTTATTTATACACAGCCCGATGTTCCTCAATGTCACCTGATAGAACCTGAGTGAACCCCTGCAGCTCCAGATGTCTCAGATCTGGGGAACTACCTCCCCTTTCACAAGCCAGTCTCTTGAGAGGCAGCAGAACTAAAAGACTCAGGAATTGGGGAACAGGGAGGCAGACTCCATCCCAACTTGACTCATTATGTAATACCGACTGAAGCTGGAATGGTGCATGCAACCCAGGCCTCAACTGTGTTCACACGGGAGGGAGACACGTTGGCCACGTCTGGAAGGCTGGTTTAGAAGCAGACAAGGCTATTCACAGAGTGCTAAGGAACCATCTGGGAAAGCCAATCATTCTAAAGCAGAGCCACAAGGGCGGCCGAGCATCATCAGCTAGAGTGGGGATTTTGAATGCAGTGGAGTGTCTCTCACTTGGGTCACTCTCCCTTGGGGTGAAGAAGCAGTAATAAAAAGCAGATGAAAGTCAGGAGGCATTTTATGCAAAACTCTAAGAGACAGGAGAGCAGAAGAGAGCACAGGTATGTGGCACATAGAACCCAGTGCCTTACCACAGGACATGATTGCAACTTGCCATGGCACAGAACACATGTGGGCACAGCTTGAAATGGGCATGGAGAAGAACAAGGAGCCACCGGAAGACACCCAGGCTCGTCCCAAAGGCCAAAATCATGATGAAAGGGATTCATACATCTGGCTACTTGAAATTAGGAAACTTCTATTTTAAAAAACCCAGAAATAAAAGGAAAAATTGATATAATACATGATCACTTTAAGAGTAATATCATTTCTACATAAAAAGCTATTTTAAGTCAATAAGGAGATAATTGTCAACCCCAAAAAAGGAAAAGAAAAAGCAAACAGGGAGTTCATCAAAGAATTATAAATGGACAATAAGTATTTTTTTTAATGGGCAAATTTGCTAGAAATAAGAAAAATGCAACTATCTTGGACTAAAATGTTTCTGCTTTAAAATATATTTTATTATAGTTTTACCAATAATCTGTGCATATATATGAGTGTATATTTGGGCTTTTGGAATCAGTCTGGGTTAAAAATCCCAGTTCTCCTACATACTAACTATGGGATATTGGATAAATTTAGCCTCTATAAACTTCAGCATTCTCATTTATAAAATAGAGATAACAGTACCTATATCACAGTATTTTCATGAGGAGTGAATTAAATCATGCATATAGGTACAAAATACTGTGCCTAGCACACAGTAAGAATTTAACAAATGTTTTCTGTCTTATTAATAGCTATTCTGGCATATTGAGGAATTATGAGACTGTCTGGCTCATTGGAAATTTGGATCATCTTACTTCTTCCAGTTTTGTGAACACTCCAAGATCATGCACACACACACACACACACACACACACACACAACGGACAACTATTATCAAAGACTGAAAAACTGATGCCAAAATAATGAGATCAGTTTTAACAGCTATTTGGGTCTTGATCTTTAAAATGCCACTCCAAAGTATAACATAATTCTTGGCTCTATTATTTTTCTGCTATTGGTAAGATTTTATGTGTGTGTTTAAGGAAGTTCAAATCAGGGATAAAAGACAGATGCACAACATAAATTCAAAAAATATTTTATCAAAAGGTGCTGTAAAGTCATACATTGAATTATTTTATCCTTTTTAGAACTTATATTTTTAGCTGGGCACAGTGGCTCATTCCTGTAATCCTAGCACTTTGGGAGACTGAGGCGGGAGGATCGCTTGAGCCCAGAAGTTGGAGATCAGCTCGGGCAACATAGTAAGACCTCTTCTTCACAAAAAGTCAAAAAATTAGCCAGGCATGGCTCCTGGACTGCAGTGGCATAAGGACGGCCCCCCGCAGCTTCGACCTCCTGGGCTCAGGTAATCCTTCCACCTCAGCCTCCTGAGTAGCCGGAATTATAGGTACGACATCACACTCAGCCAATTTTTTGACTTTTTGTAGAGAAGAGGTCTTGCTATATTGCCTAGGCTGGTCTCAAACTCCCGAGCTCAAGCAATTCTCTTGCCTCTGCCTCCCAAAGGGCTGGGCCCATGGCATGCCTCACCACACTCGGCTAATTTTTAGTTTTTGTAGAGATGAGGTCTCACTATTTTTGCCCACGCTGGTCTTGAAATCCTGGGTTCAAGTGATTCTCCCATCTCATCATCCCAAACTGCTGGGATTACAGGCATGAGCCACCACATCTAGCCATAGAAACACGTTTTCAAGAAGTAACAAACCTGTCTTATAACCTTTCCTGAACGAGGCTATCAAAAGTGAACAGAAGTGTTGTGTTTTGCAACTACAGACATATGCAGAGCCATGAAATCTTTGTACTGGGCTTCACAGGCTGCATGAAATTCATCTAATGGTTGACTCTGGCCCAAAGGCTGTAAGTTGTTCACTCCTACACTTGACAGTTAAAAGGATTACATTTTCTGCTGCATCTCCTGAAAAAGGATGCCAGAAATAATAACTAATACATCCTCTGTAGTTTTTTGACACTTTACACATAGAAGAACCATGTACGACTTTCCCCTTTGTACTGACAAGCATTTCAAAACAGGAATAGACATATATTTGTTTAAATAAATCAGTCTTACAGCTGTCATCCTAAGTTGAAATGGGTAAAATCTTTTATTTCTTACATATAAAAACCTTAATTTTTATTGTAATGAAGTGTGACTCCTTTTACGACCTATATTTTTTTAAAGGTGTCACCCATTAGGATAATGAAAAGAGGCTGTTAACATACCAGCTTCCGTGAAGATATTTTAACCTTTTTCATACAATACTAGAAAGCCTACTTTCTCCAACTCTTAGCTTAATAGAGTAAATCATATGTAGCAGTTTCTTTATTTATAAAATAATCACATTCAAGTCTCACAAAGTTTTCAATGCCATTTCTTTCCACTGATGAAATCACAGAGCAGTCACTTATACAACCTTCTGATTATAAAGCAAATACAAGATACTGTTTGACAATGAGATGTTTTATTAAACTCGATACATTCATTTACTATATAACAATTCTGTGAAAAAATGGGGTATCAAATTTTGGATCTGGATATTTGCATTAAAAATTCTGTCCAAAACTATGTCATCTTGCTATATCCTGTGACTATAAGCATACAGATGACAAAGGCAGCTACCTCCTTTGCTGGTAAGACAAGACAAGTTTCAATTGGCTTGTCCACAGCATTACAAGTCCCCCTAGGAAATAAAAAGTCCCAGTCCCAGCTCTACATAGTATCATATCCAAGAAGGTAAAGCTTTATGCAGCACCTGGGCAACCCCTACATCTGTGCTTGGCGTGAGGTTCACACAGGTTCAGCCTTAGGAAGGGCATCTTCCTCTCAACAGAACAACTCTACTTGGATTATTCTGAGACTCCTTGTGTAGGTGAAACTTCTGGGGGAAAAAGAGAGAGAGAAAACGTCTGAATGATGACAGGAATACTCTAGTGATTCAATTCAGCTGCACCAATGCTAAGAGGAAGGAGGAAGTTGGAAAACAAGCAGCTTTGCAAAATTCTCTCTGGTATAATTAAAACTGACCAGAGTGTCACTGTTTCTGATGTGGCATTTGTGAAGGCCACCCATTCTCTTACCAGGCATGGGTGTCTCTGTAATGAGGTGCCTGTGGTTCGTAAACAGTTCTGTGGAGTCTTGTTCTACTGATCTTTCCTCTAGGTCTGATTCTGGGATCGTAGTACAGCCACCTAGTTGAAAAATACAAACAATATATCAAGCCATGTGTAAGAAAATCTCCTCTCTACACAGCAACCACAGCTTAGGAACATACCAATCATAAAGATAATAAATGATGTGACAACAATCTTCGGGAGTGGACCAAAAAGAATAATCTTAAATGTTTCTCTTTGGTAAAAATACTGGAAATGAATTACTGCCCCTAAAGACATGTTATACTGATTATGACTTGGCAATAGCAGTAACAGTGTTGTCTTAAATTTATCCTTTGTAAAATCAGAAAGGACAAAACCTATAGCATATGTGATATCCACAATAAAATGGTCCCTCAGCAGGAATTCCCTTTAATGTCAGAATATCAGAAACTATAAAAGAAACAAAGCACATGAACCAGGAGGGAAAGAACCCTTCCTTGAGCAGAGAGCAAGGCTGCTCATGTTCTGAGATGGTGGCTGTGGTGGTATTTGTCTGGAATTGGATTCTATCCAAAATCCCAACACCTACGGCAAGACGCAAACACTTCATAATTCAACAGCAAAGCCATGAACTGCACTGTGGAAGATTTCAATCCAAAGGTGACTTGAGGATGAGCTGGCACCGCCTTTGAAATACTGTGTATAACTCATTTCACCTTATCCACCAAAATCTTGTATGGGAAACTCACAATCATGTGAGAATTTCCTGATGACATCTGCATTTTGATTTGACTAATTTCCACCATTTCCTGGAAACGTACTAACATGTTGTATACCGTATGCATTTTTTTCCAAAGCCATTCTTGTTAATGAAGTGTGATTTCTTTTTTCTGAGGCTTCTCACACACCGAGTCCAAAGCCTCAGGACTCAAGTTTAGTTTTATGCATGAGGGGGTTTATGAAGTTCACATCATTCTGAGGCAGAGAGGGTATCAGCAGCACTGACTTGAAAACCACATCACTCAAATGAGAGGGAAGTGGCAAGGCCCCAGGTCTGAAGGAAAATACACCTTCCCCTCCAGCTCTCTGCATCAACTCTGAAACAGAAATCGATGGTGAGGGAAACATGAGAGGACGGCATTTCCACATGCATAAAATAAGAATTAGAGGTAGCCTCAGGTTCCCCAAACAGGAAACATTAGAATTATCCGCTAGTGTAATGGAACTTGCCCAGCTATACCTAAAAATGGCAAGAGCCCTATCCAGAAGGAGAACCAGGCTTATTTTTAATCTCTTTCCAAGCCTGTAGGTCAGAGTAACAGGAATTATCATTATCGAGCACTTTCTAAGGGCTAGAAAGTCTGCCCATTTTATCTTATTTAATTCCCACACATCACACTACAAAATAGACATTATTATTCTCAGTTTACAGATAAGAAAACGGAGGTCTCATGAGATTAAGTATTTTGCCAAGGTCATGCAGCTCCAGTGCTGGTCACACAGAGGTGCTGGGACCTTTGGAGAAGCCTAAGAAATAGCCCCTTTCTTCTCCTTCTTTGTACTCACCCAACTGAGAAAAAAAGGAAAAGGATATGTGTGTGGGTGTGGGTGTGGGCATGGGGGCACCTCGGAGACTAATGGCAGGGAAGAGCAGAAGGGAAAAACGTGCTCCCTGCTGAACACCTGATCCCAAGAAAACAGGCAACAGAAGGATCAGGTTTCTTACTCCAGACTCAAATCAGCCTAGGCGATGTCTGAGAAGGCTGAGAGCAGGGGCAGGTCAGGAATGTGGCACTCACGCTGTTACCTTTACACACAAGAAAACTGCAGGAGTGAGGAAGAGGAGTTCCCAGCCAACAGATGGGAAGAGTACAATGAGTAGGCAGCCATGTCTGCCATGTGCTTGGGGACAGGAAGGTCTCTACTGACAAATTAGCCCAGTCAACCCAATCCTGGAGCAGGACAGAAGTGCAAAGACTTAAAAAGCAGTCTCTGGTTCTTTATCATGTGGACACAAAAGGAAAAATCAGTTGCTACAGGTTATCCACAACTAATGAAACTTCCTCCTTTCTCAGCCTTGCCGTGTGCATAGGGAGATGACAGCTGCCTGCCCCGGTACTCTGTCGCCCAGGTGCTGTATTGTGCACAGACTGTATGCATATCCCCAGACTCCACACCCACTGCAGGGGCCAACCAGTCACATGCCCTGGGAATGTCACCTTCCCATACTTCGGATGCCTCCATGCGCCCTGAGTCGCTGCCACTTCCAGCTTGGAAGGAACAAAGGCAAGGCACGTGGGCTCTGGCATCCGGAACAGTGGGACAGGGGAGAAGGAAAGGGGCTGAGCGGAGTATTCCCCGCCTGTTGCTCACCCCAGGGCTATACTGAATTAGTTCTTTTGCAGACCTACCAGAAGGGGCTGTGTGGAATGGCTGCACCTGCTCAGCCTCTTCACGGCTCTTGGAGAGAAGTGCTCACTGGCAGGCCTCACCACTTTGCAGGATGTCACATATTCCCTTGTTGCTTCCCTTTGAACTCATCCTCCCTCTCCGGAGTTTGTGCTCTCAAATAAATTGCCATCTTTTTAATTCTTGCCTCAGGCTCTGTTCTCCTGTGAAAATCATTGATACTGGAAATAGTTCTAAAAAGTAGGCCTTCCCTGTAATCCCAGCACTTTGGGAGGTTGAGGAGAGAGGATTACCTGAGCCCAAGGGTTCGAGACCAGCCTGGGCAACTTGGTGAGACTTTGTCTCTACAATATATAAAAAAAAAATTAGCCAGGCATGGTAGCATGCGCCTGTAGTTCTGGCTACTTGGAAGACTGAGGCAGAAGGATGGCCTGAGCCCAGCAGGCAGGTCGACGCTGGGGTGGCTGTGAGCATGCCACTGCATTCCAGCCTGGGCAACAAAGTGAGACTCTGACTCAAAAAAAAAAAAAAAAA